>NW_003298873.1:11393-73732 GCF_000151645.1 Tuber melanosporum | reverse complement strand
TGTCACCATATAAGGCAATCTACAGCCGCCAATACCCTCTCCTACCTACAACACTATTTAAAAACTCCTCAGTCCCTGCCTCTGATGACCACCTAAACCGCTATCAAGCAATCCGGAATGATGCTTTCCAAGCTGTTAAAGCTGCACGGTTCCAAAGCACTACCACTGCTCAGAAGCGACGATGTAAACATGTCCCTATCCCACCAGATAATATGCTCATGGTACAGAGAAACATGTTCATAACCAATATTGGACGCAGCAAGAAACTACAACCCCGATGGCGAGGACCTTTCAAAGTCTTATCCGTTGACGATCATACGGAAAACTACACTGTCCAGATGGATGGACGCATGTACCGCCACAATACTGTAGTCTTCAACGCCTCTGCTGTCCCGCGATTCCACCCAAATGACGATTCCAAGTTCCCTGGAAGAACCCACTCTCGACCGGTACCTATAATCGTTGACAAGAAAGATGAATGGGAAGTTGAGGAAATCCGAGACCACCGACTCTGGTTTGGGAATAATCAGTTCCTAGTCAAATGGAAAGGATATCTAACGAGTGAGAACAGCTGGGAACCACTAGAAGGACTAGAACACGCTATCAATATGGTGAACGAATGGTGGAAAGACAACATGCCAAACGAGTCCCTCCTCCCATCGATCAATTACATCAACATGTGCTGGACACCTACAATGCCGGAAACTGAGCGATGGCATGCGGAACTCGAAACTAGAGATGGGCTTTGAGCACCATACTTTGAGTCGGAATTCGAAAGCAGCGACGAAGAAAATCAAGCTATGGAGCAAGCCCTTGACAACTTTATCTGATCACCACCCACCATGCGAATACCATAACGATGTCAAACTATATGGAACTCAATGTGAGGCTGCGACAACAGATTGTTGGACTGTTGTTGAACCACGATGTTATCCAACTAGGAGATTATTTCGAAATCATCTGGATAGACTACTGTCCAGATTGCGACCACGCTTGGGTTGATGTACAGCGCGAATCTGGCATTCGTGACTACTGTGACCTGCATTTCTTTGAATATAAATGCTTTGTTAGAGTTTCTTCTTGTCTCTGGTGTGATACTTATGATGAGGAATTCTTAGCGGAAACCGAGGCCTTTAGTTTCTTGGACTCTGCTTTTGATGATTATTAGTTTTTATTTGTTTAAACAGTTGTTTTGTTTTGGGGAATGTAACTGGAATGCGTACTCGGTTATTGGTTTTGTTTTATGTTTTGTTTTAAGTATCGCTTTGATACTTGGTTTGTTTTAAGTATCGTTTGATACTTGGTTTTGTTTTATATTTTGTTATAAGTATCGCTTTGATATTTTGTTTGTTATAAGTATCGTTTGATACTTGATTTTGTTTTATGTTTTGTTTTAAGTATCGCTTTGATACTTAATTAGTTTCACCAAAGTGTATCGGTTGATACCTTTGATTAGTTTCGTTCATGCTAGACATGAACAGAATTGTGTATTTAAAGACCGCCTGTTTCCGCGATAGAAAAGGCAGACTTCAATAGACAGTATTTCAATATACTTGGTTGAACGGTTACTTCTTTGTTCCTCAGTACACCCTTGAAGCCTCCTTTAGTTCTCAGCTCTCACATACTCTCTGGAACAGCAGGCCACCTGCCAACTATCGTACCTATTACCGATAGCGTGATTAGCACCTAGCGAACATGTTACACATCCTACCCTCCGACGAGAGGTAGACCCACTCAAGGAAGACAACCACGATATTGCAATAATAATTGCAACAGCAGAAAGAAAGGACGCTATCCTCTATGAGACCAAGGCATACAAGGCATAGACAGCCTCTAGCAGGAATAGTTAACCACGATACAAGCCCTCCATCAACTCTAAAGAAGATGCCCCACGGGTTTTCAAAATGAAGTCAAATTCCTACAGGAATCAAGACAACAGAAAGTAGAATGTTTTGAATGTGGAAAAACAGGACACATACCAAAGAACTGCTCTACCAAGAAAGGGAAAGGAAAGGTGATTAAGCAAGAAGCATCGGCCAACAATGGTGAGAGCGATAGTGATAATACCCAATCCAGCGAATATGAGGAGATACATATTGGATATATCGATGTGTAGTGCAATAGTGTCCGACCTTCGACTGTATTTAAAGCACACACCGCCCTGGAAGGTACTATTCTAATCAATAGTAAGAAGGCTCGAGTCCTATTCGATACTGGCGCGATCGGAACAGACATGATCAGCAATGCCTTTGTCTCTGTCCATGGACTCCGAACTCGAGACCTTAACCAACCAATACCAGTCAATATAGCACTAAAGGGATCACCATCCACAAGGCATAAAACCTGCAGTACAACTATTCGACTTGGTTCTGCCGTTCTACCCCCCCATGAAATGCTAGTCGGAAACTTAGCCAAATATGACACCTTGATAGGGATGCCATTCCTGAATTGCCATAAAGCTGTAATCAGGTGTAGAGAATCAACCATCGATTTCACAGATCAGAAGGTCAGAGTTTCTTGCAAGCCAACAAGCGGAGAGTACCGAGCCGCAGTTTGCGAAGCAATGGCCCAACGGCTATTGGATGAATACTTTGATGTTTTTCCTGATCAGATTCCCAAAGAGCTACCGCCTATGAGACAAGTGAACCATCACATCTGTCTTCGAGACCCCTCTAATCTTAAGAACCAACCCACCTACTCTATCCCTGACGCATACAAAAGCCTACTATGTGACTGAATCAACCAACAACAAAGAAGAGGAGTCATCTACCGAGCAGAAGTCCCAGGTGCCGCACCTATGTTTGTCCAACCCAAAGCAAATGGCAAAAGAATCTGCCCCTTGGTTGACCTCAAACTATGAAATGAAAACACAGTTACAGACAGCTCTGCTATCCCAAATCAAACCCAGATCCTGAATGCAGTTGGATGGGCTAGATTCCGAAGCAAGATTGACCTAAGCAATGCCTATTTTCAAACTAGGTTAGATCTAGAAAGCGAACGCTACAATAGTTTCAAAACACCCTTCGGAAGTTTCATTAGCCGAGTTATGTTGCAAGGTGATATGAATGCGCCCACCACCTTTATGCGAATTATGGAAAAACTCCTAACCGAATACCTCTACCATTTTGTCTGGGTCTACATTGATGATATTCTCATTTTCTCAAATACCGAAATAGAACATGCCTACCATATAGGTTTGGTTTGTACCAAACTAAGGCAAGCTAAGTTCTACGCTAGCAGAAACAAATCAATCCTATTTGCCGATAAGCTTGATATCCTTGGACATATTATAGATGACAAAGGAATACAAGTAGCCCCCGGAAAGATATCCTATTTGACAGAATTGACAACACCCCGAAATCAGAAGGAACTCATGTGGTTCTTAGGATTAGTCAACTATATCTCCCAGTTCCTACCACACCATGCCAATGTGACCGCACCACTGACAGACCTTACTGGCAATGCAGAATTTGTCTAGACCCACACTCATAACCAAGCATTTACCAACATCAAGGAATTGATTAAAAACGCCAATGTTATACAACCTATCGACTACAGCAAACCAGAACCGATATGGCTGATTACTGACGCATCGGATGTAGAAGTTGGAGCATGGGTTGGACAAGAGGCCTTCCATGAAACGGCAAGACTGGCGGCATTACATAGCAGGAAGTTCACAAATTCACAGATGAACTAGGGAATGACGGACGAGGAAGCGCTTGCTGTCAGTGATGCTCTTGCCACTTTCAACCATGTCCTGATGGGTAATACCTTCACCATTGTCACCGACCATCAACTCCTTAGTAACCTTAAGACAGAAAAGGTTCCTGGAAGGAGAAGAACGTGATGGATAGGAGAAATCAGCAAATACGATGTAAAAATCATCAATACCCCTGGAAGAACGAACTATTTAGCTGATGCTCTCTCCCACCTATATGAGAATCAAGAACTTACTGACCCTCCTCTTGTTCATGACCACACAAGACAAGGTAAAGACAGCCCTGATGACACCTTCTATGAACAAGAACCATCGATGGCTACTGCCAGCTCTGCCACTTCCTCCAATCCTTTCTCTTACACCATGTATAGAGCTGCCAGAACAGAATGGGGAAAGGACAATAATGATGAATGGAAAGACAATTGCACCCTTCGCAGCACACCTCCTCACGAGCTTGAACAAAGTAGACTCCACTGGTTCCACTGCTATCTTGATACCTGCCCTTTTCACCTGACTGAGATTAAATTCGGCAACAGATACCAGCGACCGTACTATATGTCTGCTGATAATTCCAAAAATACCAGCGTCGACAATGCAGAAGGAGCAGAAGAGAAAATAGATGAAAATGGATCGACCCAACCTCCCCTTGCTCTTAATCCCATTCCAAGACGACACCAAGGTTTTGAAGAACTCGACCAAGCAGCAGCCTACATAGATGCAATGGCTTACCTACACCCTCCGCAGTCAGCTCCACCATCCTCTCCCCCTATACCGGATTCACGACCACTGTATGGTGGACCCTTACGGGTATACAATCATGAAACCATCATTTCTGTCATGCCCCCCAAGATTCCCAAGCATCGCTCATGACTCTATGAAATCTTTGAAGAAGAGGAAGCACCTATCGAGCCGACAAGAGGATCTCTCATTGAGGATGCACGAGATATTAGATCTACTACAGAAGAATTAACCACCTCTTTCCGAAGCCAGATGATAGTAGGATATCACCAGGACCCAGTCTATTTCAAATCTATGGATAGTTCTAGACATGGAGACCTCGCCCCCTACAACATATCCAACAGAATGGTCTATACCAGCACCCGTTATGGTGAACATTACCTATACATCCCGAAAGGTCATATATTCAATGGAATAACTATTAGAAAATATGTCATTACCGAAATCCACAGCAAAGGACACCATAGTGCAGACCGCTACCTCCAATATGCTTCAGAATATGTTTACTGGTCCAAAATGCGAAAGGACTTCCGAGATTTCGTTAAACAATGTGAACTCTGACAGGCAAATAAGGAACGAACACAACTACCTGAAGGGAAAGCGCAGACCCTCCAGCTACCATGTGAAATATTCGAATCCTATACAATCGATTTCAATGGACCATTCAACAAGTCCGCTGGATATGATATTATCTGGTTGGCTGTGGATCGATTTTCAGGATACACATGGCTGATATCAATAAAGGTTACCGATTCCTCCAAAGATACCAGGAATAACCTCCAATGATACATATTCATCCCCCATGGATACCCATTTTCTATTGTCAGTGATGCTGATTATAACGTGTTCGCAAGGTGCTAATCACGTTGTCGGTAATAGGTACGATAGTTGGCAGGTGGCCTGCTCTTCCAGAGAGGAGGCGAGAGCTGAGAACTCAAGGAGGCTTTGAGGGTGTACTGGGGAACAATGAAGTAACCGTTCAACCAAGTATATTGAAATACTGTCTGTCGAAGTCTGCCTTTTCCATCGTAGAAACAGGTGGTCTTTAAATACACAAATCTGTTCATGTCTAGCATGAAGGAAACTAATCAAAGGTATCAATCGATACACTTTGGTAAAACTCTTTAAGTATCAAAGCGATACTTAAAACAAAACATAAAACAAAACCAAGTATCAAACGATACTTAAAACAAACCAAGTATCAACGCGATACTTAAAACATAAAACAAACCCAAGTATCAAACGAAACTTAAAACAAACCAAGTATCAAAGCGATACTTAAAACATAACATAAAACAAATCCAAGTATCAAACGATACTTAAAACAAACCAAGTATTAAAGCGATACTTAAAACATAACATAAAACAAAACCAAGTATCAAACGATACTTAAAACAAACCAAGTATCAAAGCGATACTTAAAACATAAGATAAAACAAATCCAAGTATCAAACGATACTTAAAACAAACCAAGTATCAAAGCGATACTTAAAACATAACATAAAACAAACCCAATAACCATACCGGTTACATTCCCCAAAACAAATCAACTGTTTAAACAAACAAAACCTAATAATCATCAAAGGCGGATTCCAAGAAACTCATGGCTACAGTTTCTGCAAGAATTTCCTCATCATAAGTATCACACCAGGGGCAAGAGGAAACTCTAAGGAAACACTTAGACTCGAAGAAATCTAGATCACAGTAGTCACGAATACCAGATTCGTGCTGTACGTCAATCCAAGCATGATCACAATCAGGACAGTAGTCAATCCAGAGGATTTCGAAGTAGTCTTCAAGTTGGATAGCATGGCGGTTTAACAACAGTCCAACAACCTGTTGTCGCAGCCTCACATTGAGCTCCACATACTTTGACATCGTTATGGTATTCGCATGGTAATTGGTGACTAGATAAGGTTGTCGAGGGCCTGCTCCATAGCTTAATTCTCCTCATCGCTGCTTTCAAACTCCGACTCAAAGTGTGGTGCCCAAAATCCATCTCTAGCTTCGAGTTCTGCGTGCCATCGCTCAGTTTCTGGCATTGTAGGTGTCCAGCACATGGTGATATAATTGATTGTTGGGGTGACGGATTCGTTTGGCATGTTGTCTTTCCACCATTTGTTCACCATATCCATAGCGTGCTCTAGTCCCTCTAGTGGTTCCTAACTGTTTTCGCTCGTCGGATATCCTTTCCACTTGACTAGGAACTGATCGTTTCCACGCCAAAGGCGGTGGTCTCGGATTTCTTCAACTTCCCATTCATCTTTCTTTTCAATGATGATAGGTGCGGGTCGAGAGAGCGTTCTTCCGGGGAATTTGGAGTCGTCATTTGGGTGGAACTGTTTGACAGCAGAGGCGTGAAAGACTGCAGTATTGCGGCAGTACATGCATCCATCCATCTGGACAGTGTAGTTCTCTGTGTGCTCGTCAAAGGATATGACTTTGAAGGGTCCACGCCATCGGGGTTGCAGTTTCTTGCTGCGTCCAACATTGGTAATGAACATGTTACCGTGTACCATGAGCATGTCTCCAGGTGAGATTGGGATATGTTTGTGTCGTCGTTTCTGGGCAGTAGTGGTGCTTCGGAATCGGGCAGCTTTAACAGCTTGGAAGGCATCGTTCCGAATTGCTTGGTAGCGGTTTAGGTGGTTGTCAGAGGCAGGGACTGAGGAGTTCTTGAATAGTGTTGTAGGTCGGAGGGGGTATTGACGGCCAAAGACTGCCTTGTATGGTGACATTCCCAAGGTATCTGAAAATCCGGCATTGATATATGCAGCGAGCTCAACAAGGGCTGGTTCCCAGTTGGTTTGTCGTTCATTGATCATGTTCCTAATTCCGGTCTTAACTTCGCGGATTTTTCATTCTGCCTGGCCATTAGTCTCATAGTGTCCAGGGGCAGCCATAATGTGGTTTATTGCGAGGGAGGTTAAGGTTTGCTTCCAGAATCTGGCAGTAAAATGGGGATCAGCGTCACTGACAATAGATAAGGGGTACCCATGGGGGGTAAACAGGTATCGTTGGAGGTTATTCCAGGTGTCTTTGGAGGAATCGGTAACTTTCATTGGAAGGAGCCAGGTATATCCAGAAAATCGGTCCACAGCTACTAAGATGGTGTCAAATCCAGCGGATTTGTTGAATGGTCCTGCGAAATCGATGGCATATGATTCGAATATTTCACATGGTAGTTGGAGGGTCTGTGCTGTCCCTTCAGGTAGTTGTGTTCGCTCCTTATTTGCCTGGCAGAGTTCACATTGTTTGACAAAATCGCGGAAGTCCTTTCGCATTTCAGGCCAGTAAACATATTCTGAGGCATATTAGAGGTTGCGATCTGCACTATGGTGTCCTTTGTTGTGAATCTCGGATATGACATATTCTCTAATCGTCATTCCGTTGAACATATGGCCTTTTGGTACGTATAGGCAATGTTCTCCATAACGGGTGCTGGTAAAGACCATTCCATTGGATATGTTGTAGGGGGCAAGGTCTCCATGCCTGGAGCTATCCATGGCTTTGAAGTAAATCGGGTCATGGTGGTATCCTGCTATCATTTGGCTTCGGAAAGAGGAGGTTGATTCTTCTGTGGTTGATCTAACATCTCGTTCATCCTCGATTAGGGATCCTCTTGTTGGTTCGATAGGGGCTTCCTCTTCCTCAAAGGTTTCGTGAAGTTGACGCCGATGCTCGGGAATAGTAGCGGGTATGACCGAGACAATGGTTTCATTGTTGTATACTCGTAAGGGTCCACCATATAGTGGTCGTGAATCGATCATGGGAGGAGAGGATGGCGGGGCTGACTGTGGGGGTTGTAAATACGACATTGCATCCACGTAGGCTGCTGCTTGTTCGAGTTCTTCAAGACCTTGGTATCGCGTTGGAGAAGGATTAAGGACATCAGGGTGTTGGGTTGGCTCATTTCCGTCGATCATCTCTTCTTCTCCTTCTGCGGTATCGAAGCTGGTGTCTTTGGAATCATCAGCAGGCATATAGTACGGTCGCTGGTATCTGTTGCCAAACTTGATCTCAGTTTGGTGAAAAGGGCAGGTGTCGTGATAACAGTGGGACCCGTGGATTCTGCTTTGTTCAGGTTCGTGAGGAGGTGTGCTGCGGAGTGTGTAATTGTCTTTCCATTCGTCATCAATGTCCTTTCCTCGTTCTGTTCCGGCAGCACTGTACATGGTGTAGGAGAAAGGATTGGAGGGAGCGGCAGAGCTGGCGGTAGCCATTGATGGTTCTTGTTCATAGGAGGTGTCGTCAGGGCTGTCCTCGCTTTGCCTTGTGTGGTCGTGAACAAGGGGAGGGTTTGCAAGGTCTTGATTCTCGTATAGGCGGGAGCGAGCATCAGCTAAATAGTTCGTTCTTCCAGGGGTATAGATGATTTTTGCATCGTATTTGCTGATCTCGCCTATCCATCTTGTTCTCCTTCTTCCAGGTATCTTTTCTGTTTTAAGATTAGTGAGAGGTTGGTGATCGGTAATAATAGTGAAGGTATTGCCCATCAGGATGTGATTGAAAGTGGCGAGAGCATCAATCACAGCAAGGGCTTCCTTGTCTGTTGTTCCATAGTTCATTTGTGAGTTAGTGAACTTTCTGCTGTGTAATGCTGCCGGCCTTGCCGTTTTATGGGAGGCCCCTTGCGCTACCCATGCTCCAACTCCAACATCCGATGCATCAGTAATCAACCATACCGGTTCTGGTTTACTATAGTCGATAGGTTGAATAACGTTCGCGTTTTTAATCTATTGCTTGATGTTGGTAAAGGCTTGGTCATGACTGTGGGTCCAGGCAAATTCTGCATTGCCGGTAAGGTCTGTGAGCGGCGCTGTCACAGTGGCGTGGTGTGGGAGGAACTGGGAAATGTAGTTGACTAGTCCTAGGAATCGCATGAGTTCCTTTTTATTCTGGGGTGTTGACCATTCCGTTAGACAGGCTATTTTTCCAGGGGCTGCGTGTATTCCTTCATGATCTATAACATGTCCAAGGATATTGAGTTTATCGGCAAACAGGATTGATTTGTTTTTGCTAGTGTAAAATTTAGCTTCCCTAAGTTTGGTACAAACCAAGCCTATATGGTAGGCGTATTCTGTTGCGGTGTTCGAGAAGATGAGAATATCATCAATGTAGACCCAAACAAAATGGTGGAGGTATTCGCTTCGGAGGTTTTCCATAATTCGCATAAAGGTGGCGGGCGCATTCATATCACCTAATAACATAACTCGGCTAATGAAACTTCCGAAGGGTGTTTTGAAACTGTTGTAGCATTCGCTTTCTGGATCTAACCTTGTTTCGAAGTAGGCATCGCTTAGGTCAATGTTACTTCAGAATCTAGCCCGTCCAACTGCAGTTAGGATCTGGGTTTGGTTCGGGATAGCGGAGCTGTCCATAACCTTGTTTTCATTCCGTAGTTTGACTAGAACCAAGGGGCGGATTCTTTTGCCATCTGCTTTGGGTTGAACAAACATAGGAGCGGCACCAGGGGCTTCTGCCCGGTAGATGACTCCTCTTCTTTGTTGTTGGTTGATCCAATCACAAAGTGGGCTTTTGTATGCGTCAGGAATAGAGTAGGTGGGTTGGTTCTTGAGATTGGAGGGGTCTCTGAGGCGGATGTGGTGATTCACCTCTCTCATAGGTGGTAGTTCTTCTGGTATTTGATCAGGAAAAACCTCAGAATACTCGTCCAATAGTCGTAGGGCAGTAGTTGCACAGACTGCGGCTCGGTATTCTCCGCTTGTTGGCTTGCATGAGACTCTGACCTTCTGATCTGGGAAATCGATGGTTGATTCCCCACACCTGATTATAGCTTTGTGATGATTCAGGAATGGCATGCCTATTAGGGCATCATATTTGGCTAAATATCCAACCAGCATTTCCTGGGGGGGTAGGACGGCAGAACCAAGTCGAATGGTCGCACGACAGGTTTTATGGCTTGTGGATCGTGAACCTTTTACTGCCATATTGACTGGTATGGGTTGGTTAAGGTCTCGGGTAGGGAGTCCATGGACAGAGACAATGGCATTACTGATCATATCTCTTCCAATTGCACCAGTGTCGAATAGGACTCGAGCCTTTTTGCCATTGATCAGGATAGTGCCTTCTAGAGCAGTGGGTGTTTTGAATGTAGCCGGAGGTCGAACACTGTTGCATTCCACATCGATGTATCCAATGTGGATCTCTTCATATTCGCTGGATGGAGTGTAATCGCTTTCAATATTGTTGGCCGACGCCTCCTTTTTTATCGCCTTTCCTTTTCCTTTCTTCGTAGGACAGTTCTTTGCCATGTGCCCTATTTTTCCACATTCAAAGCATTCTCCCTTGTGCCGTCTCGATTCTTTGGAGGATTTTGTTTTCTTCTTGAAAACCCGTGGGGTATCGTCATCAGAGTTGCTGGAGGCTTTTTGTTGTGGCTGGCTGTTCCTATTAGAGGATGTCTGTGTTTTGTAGGCCTTAGTCTCATGGAGAATAGCGTCCTTTCGTTCTGCTCTAGCAATTATTACCGTAATATCATCGCCGTCTTCCTCGAGTGGTTCTACTTCTCGCCGGAGGGTAGGGTGCATAGTGTCGTAGAATCGTCGCTTCAGGATGTATTTGGAGATACTTCCTCTTTCCATTCGGTCCTTATACATTATTAGGTCCGTAGCTACATCGGTGATTCGCTGGACATGTGTTCCGTTAACTTGCTGGAGCTGGTTGAATTTGTTGTATAGGAGGTTGTTGGTTATAGAGGATTGGAATCGTCCTTTCAAGTAATCGAGAACTGTAGATCCTCTTAATCTTATATTCCCGCTGAAGTCCTTATAGCATTGGTGGTATGCGTCGGTTGCCTTTCCTTCACAGAATGATCCAATGATAAGTCTGGTTGTAGGGTCTTCCACATCGTTTCCTTGTAAGAGTAGGAAGTGTGAGAGTTCTGTGGCCCATCGTTCAAAGGCTTCAGGTTTGAGGTCTTTTCCTTCGCCTGTGAACTTCGCTGGGAGGTGAAGTTTAAACTTTGGGTGTTCAAATGCTGCGGGTACCTCCTCTTCTTCAGGCCTTGCACGAGATTTCCCTCCTCCAGAAGGCCCTCCTCCCGTGCTAGCCATATCTGATTCGCTACTAGATTCGGGGTCGTTTGGAGGTTCACAGGAAGGCTTCTTGGCTGGAGTAGAAGGGAACTCTCCTGGAGGTTGTGTATCTTCCGTGTTTGCAGGATCGCCGGGCTCTTTAGCAGAGCGCCGGGGTTGTTTCTTCCTTGTAAGGTCTTGCCGTGGGATTTGCTTCCCACTCCTGGTCGTCAAAGACTCTATCTTGGGTTTGAGATGAAGCCGAATGTGCTGTGATTCTGCCGCTTCTCTCCGCTAGCGTTCTGAGGTGGATATCGATAGGTTGATCAGGCCTAAATCTGGGGACAGGTTTTCAACCACTTGCTGAGGTTAAAAAAATGTAACGTGTTCGCAAGGTGCTAATCACGTTGTCGGTAATAGGTACGATAGTTGGCAGGTGGCCTGCTCTTCCAGAGAAGAGGTGAGAGCTGAGAACTAATGGAGGCTTCAAGGGTGTACTGGGGAACAATGAAGTAACCGTTCAACCAAGTATATTGAAATACTGTCTGTCGAAGTCTGCCTTTTCCATCGTAGAAACAGGCGGTCTTTAAATACACAAATCTGTTCATGTCTAGCATGAACGAAACTAATCAAACGTATCAATCGATACACTTCGGTAAAACTCTTTAATTATCAAAGCGATACTTAAAACAAAACATAAAACAAAACCAAGTATCAAATGATACTTAAAACAAACCAAGTATCAACGCGATACTTAAAACATAAAACAAACCCAAGTATCAAATGATACTTAAAACAAACCAACTATTAAAGCGATACTTAAAACATAACATAAAACAAATCCAAGTATCAAACAATACTTAAAACAAACCAAGTATCAAAGCGATACTTAAAACATAACATAAAACAAACCCAATAACCATACCGGTTACACTGATCCCCATTTCACCGCCAGATTCTTGAATCAAACCTTGACCTCCCTCAGAATAAACCATGTTATGGCTGCTCCTGAACATCATAAGACTAATGGCCAAGCAGAACGAAAAATCCGCAAAGTCAAGACGGAATTAGGAACATGATCAACCAATGACAAACCAACTGGGAACCAGCCCTCATTGAGCTCGCCGCATATATCAATGCTCGATTTTCGGACAACTTGGGAATGTCTTCATACAAGGCAATCTTCGGCTGCCAATACTCTCTCCTTCCTACAACACTATTTAAGAACTCCTCAGTCCCTACCTCCTATGACCACCTAAACTGCCATCAAGTAATTCGCAATAATGCTTTCCAAGCTGTTAACGCTGCCCAATTCCGAAGCACCACTACTGCTCAGAAGCGACGACAGAAACATGCCCCTATTCCACCAGGTGATATGCTCATGGTTCATGGAAACATGTTCATTACCAATGTTGGTCATAGTAAGAAAGTATAACCCCAATGGCGAGTACCCTTTAAGGTCTTATCCTTTGACGAGTATCCAGAAAGCTACACTGTCCAAATGGATGGATACATGTACCACCGCAATACTGCAGTCTTCCACCCCTCTGCTGTCAAGCGATTCCACCCAAATGACGACTCCCAGTTCTCTGGAAGAACCCACTCTCGACATGCACCTATCATCATTGATAAGAAAGACGAATGGGAAGTTGAAGAAATCCGAGACCACTGTCTTTGCCATGGAAATGATCAGTTCCTGGTCAAATGGAAAGGATACCCAACAAGCGAAAACAGCGGGGAACTACTAGAAGGACAAAAGCACGCAATGGATATGGTGAATGATTGGTGGAAAGACAACATGCCAAACGAATCCCTCCCCCCAATGATCAACTACATCACCATGTGCTGGACACCTATGATGCCAGAGACTGAGCGATGACATGCGGAACTCGAAACTAGAGATTGGTTTTGGGCACCATACTTTGAGTCGGAATTTGAAAGCAGTGATGAGGAAAATCAAGCTACGGAGCAGGCTCTCGACAACCTTATCTGATCACCATCCTCCATCCGAATACCATAACGATGTCATACTATGTGGAACTTAAGGTGAGGTTGCAACAACAGATTGTTGGACTGTTGTCGAACCGCGATGTTATCCAACTTGAAGACTACTTCGAAATTCTCTGGATAGACTACTGTCCTGATTGCGACAATGCTTGGGTTGATGTACAGCATGAATCTGGTATTCGTGACTACTGTGATTTGCATTTCTTTGAGTCTACATGTTTTCTTAGAATTTCTTCTCGCCCCTCGTGTGACACTTATAATGAAGAACCGATGGCGGAAATTGAAGCCTTTAGTTTCTCAGACTCCGCTTTTGATGATTATTAGGTTTTGTTTGTTTAAACAGTTGTTTTGTTTTGGGGAATGTAACCGGTACAGGTACTTGGTTATTGGTTTTGTTTTATGTTTTGTTTTAAGTATCACTTTGATACTTGGTTTGTTTTATGTTTTGTTTTAAGTATCATTTGATACTTAATTAGTTTTACCAAAGTGTATTGATTAACACCTTTGATTAGTTTTGTTCTTGCTAGACATAAACAGATTTTGTATTTAAAGACTGCCTGTTTCTATAATAGAAAAGGCAGACTTTGACAGACAGTATTTCAATATACTTGGTTGAACGGTTACGTCTTTGTTCCTCAGTACACCCTTGAAGCCTCTTTTAGTTCTCAGCTCTCACCTCCTCTCCGGAAGAGCAGGCCATCTGCCCACTATTGTATCTATTACCAATAACATGATTCGCACCTTGCAAACACTTACAATATTGCAGATAACTGATTGATGATTTCGGATATTGGCTGGCCCAGTGGGCTCTGCAGGTGAAGATGGGAAGTCTGAAAGAATTATTGTAAGCTATTAAGGATATTAAAGCCTAATTCCTAAGCTGCCTCATTCAAATCTTCCACGTGCCTCACCTCCGAGAAATCAAAGTTCAGAATCAGGTATTGACCTAGCATAATCTTGTTCTCCGTCACGTCCTTATCGACATACAGATCCTATATCCTACAAAGTAAACCCCCAGCCCAGGTGTGAATGGAGTTTGAAATTGGACCAGCAAACCTTGAAGAGTTGATCATATTGAGCTCTGTATTGTACATCATGAAAGTGCTCAAGCATGTTTAGAGTAAGTGATTTTCCAAAGAGATGCAGTCGCAGGAAAAGTATTACGTCAGTACGGATAGAATCCAAAACCGCAACATATCCTCTTCTGTTGAAGTAGGCAAACCCTTTGTTAGCACATAATTTGGAAAAATTACTTGTGCTACACCTCGGAAAAGCTTCAATTTTATCGCTTTCTATTCTGAGAGGATTTGTGTTGTTGGCTCAGAAGTAAATGGGCCGTAGATAGACTTCTCGCATTGGCTGTTAGCGACACTAAGCCTAAGATAGATAGAGGTTAGCTTTGCCAAGTGATGTTTGCGAGCGCAAGATAAGGAAATAAGAAGGAGGGGTGACAACCTGGAGAACAGGGGGGTGCACATGATAAAGGCGGATGGAGATGTTGAAAACCAGCAACCCGACAAAGATTTGGCAGCGATGTCTGAGGACTGCACCAGTCAAGACTCGAGAAACTTCTCTTTATGACAAACATCTGATCACCAGTAGAGCTATTATATGTGGTGCGGTCTGTGGGTGTGTGGCATGAGAGTCATTGTTGGGAAGCGGGTGTGAAGGTGTGAAGATGTGAGGTAAGTTATAGTGGAGGGGAGCAGCGCCAGTGTAGAGGCGCTGCTAGGGTGGGGTCGCTTACCTAATCTGCGGGCAAACCTAAAGTACTCGTATGACAGACTGCTGGGTGAGTGAGAGTAACCTCTCCCCCGAAAAAGCCTTTAAAGTCTATTGTTGAGTTTGGCGATGAGGAGACAAAGGAAAAGATGGCGATATGAAAATAGTGTACATTGCTAGTGCACAACTGTGATCACACCCCCCCCTCTCGTCTCCTCCTACTCCGTTCTCGCCACTTGTACCCTCCGCCGTTTTCCTCAAGTTCCCTTCTCTCTCTGTATCTGAACCATCTCTTCCTTCTCCCTCATCGCCTTCTCTGGAAGTTAACTTACCTGAATTCGCGACAAGTCAAGGCCCCTTCCACCGACTCATCTATTCGCACCCGGGATACACCCTTTCCTATCTCTTGTTCGGTGTGCCGCGGAGTCCATTTAAAAACTGAGCACTCTGCCGGACATCGCTTGCGCTGAGCCTGTTGCTAGAGTTTGATGGCCACATATCTACCGAACATCTCTTGGCCCGAGTGGTGAATTGAGGTCTTGATTGGCATGATACCTGGCCTCCCTTGATTTGGCTGCACTGCGCATCGTTCTTCGGAGTCGTCGAGCTTGTGGCTACTTTAATAGAGATGGGATATCAATGAAGGAGATTGTTTGGGGCATAGGCCACATGCGTGGACTGCTCATAATGGACATCAGGGAGTGGTGGAAATGCTGCTAGGTCTAGAGGAGATCGATCCCAATGGGCCGGATAATCGCGGCCAAACAGCACTCTCGCATGCTGCCGCAAGTGGACATGAAGGAATATTGGAGAGAAAAAAGAAATACCACCCCGGCGGGATGAGGCCAATCCCGACCGGCCCGGCAATGACAGTCGGGACCTCTCGCGCTCGCTTCTTGGTTTGGAAGTGAGGAAACGGTGATAATACTGCTCGGGCGGGAAGATGTCAATTCCGGCGGGCCAGACACTCTTGTCCGACCACCGCTCACGTATCCCGCCAGACATGCACACGGGGGAGTACTGAAAACCTTTGTTGAGGAGGAAGAGGTCAACCCTGAAAGGTCAGATGATTGCGGCCAAATACCACTCTCGCTCGCTACTTCTGATGAACCTGAGGAGGTGGTGAAAGTACAACATCGGAGGCAAGACATCAGCCCCGGCAAACCAGACAATTACAGCCAAACCCATCTACCCGGAGAAGCGGAGTACGTGCGAGGTGACTATTCTCACAAACCCGACTAGCATTCCAGGGTCGGGTATTGGTACAAACATTTTTTTCACTGGGGTGATGCCGGTGCTGTACGCGCAGGCCTTGAGTTCGTTGACCGAGCAGCAGAAGTGGTTGGGCAGTGATTGAGTGCTCGGCCGGGATGGGAGGAAGCACGGTGTTTAGAATGTGCTTGATGTGGGGGGTAAGGACACTCGGGTACTTGGTTGGCAGAGTATTGTTGAAGTGGGGGAGGAGAGGAGGAAGAGTGAGCTTTCGGAGAGAACAGTGAAGCCGCCACCTGGCCTGGGTGGGAGGGAACTGCCGGCGGTGAGGGAGAGGAGTAGATTGCGGGCAGTCGTCTTCAAGGGTCATGGGCCGTTGGAAACCATCGATGCTGCTCACCATATTCATAGTATCCATTAACCGTCTGTCTATCCGCCTGTCGTTCGTGATCCGTCTCTGTCCATTGCGGTCCGTCTCCGCTGTTCTCGGTTCGTATCCGATAGTGGCTTATCTTTATCGTCCGCAGTTTGCCTTCCGTCGGTCGCTCGCTGTTTATCTGGTCGATCACCCCCTTGTCCATTCACGTTTCATTTCCGTCCTTCGCTGCTCTTCTCCGTCCTTCGCAGTTCGCTTGTTCGTTCGTGGTTCGCTTGTTATCGTTCGCGAGAGATAAGGGGAGTGGGAGGCTGCGCAGCTGTGGGAGTGAGTCTTTGTGGTGTTTTTCCTTTGTTAGCATGGGAATACACGGAGGAAAGGAAGATTTGCGTCAGGAGAACGGGTATGTGTGGTGATCGGTGGAAGGATAGGAGGGTACTTTGTTGCAGCTGATTTATACTCCTGTGTTCGCAGTTTAGTTAGTTAGTTGAGTAGTGAGCATCATGTTATCGTGTTGCGTATCGAATGAGAGTTACCTTCCCCGCTTTTAGTCTTGCCGAGTTTTTTGCGTGCTTTAGTCATCGCCATTGCGATCATATACTATCACTCGCTTGTTATAGGTCATTGTGGTTTAATATGGACGATACTCTGTTTATTACTCGAGTGCCGGCTATCTATTCAAAAACCTATACTACACGCTAGGCTCCCTGATGGAGATGGATAAGGCTGTGAGAAAACTCTGTGATCCGATCATTGCTACAAACAGAATCCTCTTGATAGGGAGGTTGTTTTTCAGCCGCCAAGCCATTGAACAACTGTGGTCGCACCTAGATCCGAACGGCTGCGTCCTTTTGATCATCGAAATAGGCCTGCCGATTGGCTTTGAGGCTGTCGCCTAAGCTGCTCCACCATCCTAGATGACTACATCAAGGACGTTGGCAAAGCTTTCCAACCCCCTAACCAAGAAAGCCCGCGGCACCGCCAATCACCCTATCGAAAAGGAGCCTGGCACTACAATCGCCCCGCGTACTGTAGGAACCGAGAACAATGCCCTAGTTCCCCTCTGGTCCTACAGACGACACTAACCGCAAAGACTACTGCCGCTTCTCGCGTTGCTATGAGCAGTGAGCGGCAAGTGCTGTCGAAAGTGGGGCCGGCTGGAGATGGTGGCTTTGGTAATCAACAGCTAGGGATTGGAATATTGTGGTTGGGTTCTCTCTCTCCTCCGTGGTATTCCATAATAATATTATTATTAAATTTCACGGGTTTTCCATAATATTATATTCCGGTCTTCGGCCGACACAAGCCCGCTATCGTCAACCCGGCCAAAGCAAACGCAATATCTTTGCGATGCGTGGCTTAGAATAGAGATGTTTGTCGAGTGATGTTTTGTGATCTTGATGAGTATAGTTATCAACGCAAGGGGTGACACTGGTAACGGATACTGCGCCGTCCCATAGGACATCCGAACCCATTGCTGAATGAATCCGATGAGTGAAGGGCTATCCGTCAGCTTCTGAACGCTTTCCTCAGCCTCAAATGTTATTCTAGGCAGTAGGAATGGTCCACTGTAATTTTTGTCAACATGCTCTAGGGCCTCAAATACCGGGGTTCGGATCTTGTCTATACTTTCTTTTGGGCGCTAACTTATGCGATTGCCTTTCCGCTCTGGAAGAACGTGCCGCGTTTCTGGGGGGAGGAAGGGGAGGTGTGCAGCTCGACCCCCACGAATAGTGGCTAAGTTGGGTTTAGTGGGTGAGAAGTCATCGTTTTTCATTCGCAATGTGGTGTAGAACCAAGTACACCACGAAACCACACCCCCAGATATTATATTTGGCTCCTATCATTACATCACTTGTTCCCCGATATAAAGGTTTTTCCGAGAAGGGCCCTAGCTTTATATCCCGGTGTTGCAACGCTGGCTACAGTACTTATGGTCGCGTATCGTAATTATGACACCCGTGGATATGGCCAGGTAAGCGTCCGTAGGTAACCAGGGTGAATTTCAAGCTTGCGTTGGATCCGGAGAGAACGAAAAAATAACAGAACCTAGGAACAGGAGTTCAATCCCCACGAATTCACTGTATAAAAGGCAAGTGAGTAGGGACGCTAAAGACGGGAGAAATCGAACCCGATAAAATTCAATTTATAAAAATGACCAGAACACCAACGAAACACAACAGAGGGTGCCGAAACAGGGAAAGGGCTGTAATTGAGTAGAAATCTAGTTCCCCCCCACTACTTGACCACCACCCCACCAGACGAAAATTCCCCTCTCCTCCACTGTCAACTCATTAAAGCATTATCACTTTCTCCCCTGTGAAATACCCTCACTCGTAGCATCATCTTGCTTTACCCTCATATTCTTTACACTCAAGGAGTGACCAGTAGGCAGTGCAGGTTTCGTTTGTGGGTCCCTCAGCTAAGTAGTTCACCCTAGGGTCCGAACGTTTGTATGCCTCTATGAACACAGAAAACTTCGGTAAAACTCACCTGTTCCGACTTCATCACGGTGGGCTTCGACTCCGGCTTGGATGTTGAGTATCTCAATTGTTTTGTCGTGGGCTGTAGAAGTTAGCTTGAATGCAGGCGCTTAGGTTGAGATCAGATACCGTAAGTACTCAAATAGAAGAGAAATGTGCCAGGACGTTGGAATTCCCATTCTCAGCTTAGCGAGGGGAAAACACCGCAAATTCGGCCCAGAGTCGAGCTGAACAAAAGTAATATGCACAGCACCTTACTAGGAGAGGCAAATACAACGTCCTAGAACATTTCTCTTTTATTTGAGTACTTACGGTAGTGAAAACTACTCACTGATATGCTTAGCATCAGATGGGTGTAGTCCATAGAGTGCCTCAAATACATAAGTATCTCGCCGTCCCTCGATGCCGCCATACAGCAAGGCGTCAATGGCAGCATCACCAGAATGCGCTGTGACATTGCCCAGTTCAATAATTTGCTTCTCCCATGGTGTGAGGGTCTCTTTCAATTTATCGCGTTTATAGACAGTCAGCAATCTATTCCGAACCCTTTTATAATCGGGCCCAGCAAGCCACAATATCGAAAAGTAATCGGTGAGTTCAGCGTTGCTCCGGGTGAGTGCAGTGACCTGGGTCTCAAGCATATGAAGACGCTGTGGTACACCAACGAGACCAAGACCCGCGGGATTTCCAACATAGAGCTCTCCCATCACCTCCCGAACTTCCATTTCCTGCTCTTGAACGCATCAGGGGCGCTTCTCTTCATGACGTCCTCGTCACTGATCATCGCTTTGGTACCGTGCAGTAGTAGAGGAGCAAAAACCATTGATGTATGATACTCTACTTGGAGATTCAGAAAGTATTCGGATGACCTGGCGCCAAGGTTCCGCTCTTTTGGTGAAATATGGACAACCTGGCACCAAGCCATCCGAATACTGTACTTTATGAATTACCGTGATAAATTTCGTAGCCTATTCGAGCCTCCTCCACCGCAGATGCACGGTTCCCGCAAACAATGTGTAGTGCGCGTTGCTCCGATATTATACATTTTTTGAATCTCTATTTACAGTCAATCATCTGCTGGACTACTTGTACAAAGGAAGCAGGCGTAGTCGCAAATAATGGCTCAGATATTGGGCTCGAAAACCCATCTTCTACTTATACTATGGTCGCCTAAAACCCACGAACAAAAGCGCAGAAATTGAAATTGAATCCTTGAGGCTGATGCCTGGGTATCAACCTATGAGTTGAAGAGAGCTCCTCATAGGAGAAACCGCACAGAGAATGCAACCAACGCCCTGGTTCTCATGTACAAGTAGCATGTATGCGGTGGGGTTTTTTCGGGATATAGCCTAAGCAAAAAGATATTTGGCGTGATAAATAGAATAGTTGCTAGTCACATTGTGTGGCCACCGGTCCAATTAATTAGTTGTAAGAATGAAACTCTTACTTGGTATTGCATTCGAGTCCGTATCCGGTTAAGTAAAACAAGAAGGAATTTACAATGGGAAGTATTGGGTGAGTAATACAGTATCTCAAATCTCCATTACCTGTGTATAAGCCCTGCCCCCCGATACCTCTAAACTCTCAATACGCCATGAGCCAGGTTACTCCAACACTATAAGTGTAGAAACCACTATTGGGTCAGGTGCGCTAACTTTGGTTTCTACACTTCTGTACATATAGAGTACTGTATTTACTAGCTCTAGAATAATGTATTTTGGTAGATTGTACAAACTCTATTTACTCACAAGAGGGGGGCGAGGGCCTATTTCCACCACCACTTCATGCTCGCTTATCGCTTTTCTTCTCGGACTTATTCCCCCCAGGTTTATATCCCCTAGCTTGACCCACTTTACCTTTCTTCTCTTCGACAACCGGCTCCTCCTCCACCTCCTCCTCTCCCTCGATTTTCTCCTCATCGGCCTCCTCATACAACTCCGTCAACGCAGGTATGAACGCTCCGAATCTTTTCACATCTCCAAGCCTAACCCTGCAAAGATCAAACGCGATAAGCACCTCCGGCCCGTTATCCACAGCACTCAAAATTGGCAACCTCGGGTACCGCTGACTGAAATGGGTGAGAATGAAGTTCTTTGCACCCATCTCCTTTCCGGCATTAATAGCTTCGCTAGTGGTAGAGTGTTTCTTGGTAATTGCTTCTGGAAGAAGTTCGTCATCGAATGTTACTTCATGAAGAACTGTCGAGTTCTGGCCACTTTCAACGAAGCCTTTGGTAGGACGAGTATCCCTCGAGTAGGCGATTTTAAACCCATTGCTCCAGGTCCAGGAAGTAGTGAAAGAGCTCAGACAGTGAACTGCCCGAGAGGTTTGAATTGAGGCTAGGGACAGGGAATCAAGTACTTCAGGAAGATGGGCGGTGAGATGATTTGGCTTATTCAAGTTCTTCCGAAGGAGGTCTTCGCAACTAATGAATCAGATTTTAGAGAATCCAAACTCCTCTACATCGGCATATTCTCGTAGCCAGACGAGGAATTTCCAGGATGCCACAACGTTCATTAGCTGATTCGCCTCAGAGTTGGCCAGTGGGTAAACCTCATTGAACCATGCTTTTAAGACTGCTGCAAAGCCAAGGTAATGGTCAGCATGGAGGTGGGAAATATAGAGTCCTTTTAGATCTCCTAGCGCTGCCTTGAGCCCTGTAGGGTCTTATAGACTGCGAAGTTGCCCTAAGGTATTTTCGCCTGCGTCCAACAGAATGCTTCCGGCGCTATGAAGCTTAATGAGAGTCGCAGAAACGTTGCGATATTTGCTTGGGAGCGCTGAGCCAGTGCCCAAAGTAATAACCTCTACATCTTTCCATGGGGAATCATCTCCGGGATTCTGGATATTGCTTTCGCGAGTTATCCTCGCTAACTCGACGTATGTGGGCTCTGCTTCCTGCAATATAGCTTCCCTGCTGAAATGAGGCTTGACGGCCTTGGTGTCAAATTCCCACCTTGGTTCAATTCTGAAGATCATTCCAGGTTTCGCGGGTTCCATGAACTCGTCTACCTGGGAGGGTACTCTGATACTGGAATACGGTAGGGGAGAGAATTTCTCATCCAGCAAGTTCAACTTTGTCGATGGCTTTGCGCCCCCCTTGAAGGTTATTGCATTAGGGCAAACTTCTGGAGCACTAATAACGTGTTTAGAATGACCCATTCGCTTCATGAAGGACCGGAGCCTCTCATTTGCAGAAACTCCACTTCCGAGAATCCAGAAGAAACACCCAATCTCAGTTCTAACTTCTCAGTATCTTTCCACTCCTCTTTTTCAAGAAAGTCTTTGATGTAGCCCGTGTCTGGCAAGTCACAAACGGCGACACCGGTTCCGGGTCTCACAGGCTCCATCATATCAGCAGGTTGTACGACATTTCCATTTTGGAGTTGTGATTGCTTCGCCTGCTGTTAATCGACTGAAGTCTGGTCCAGGAATGACACCTAATTCCCTAGCCTTAACAGGAGGGAATTTGCCGCGCTGAGGATGTAGTGTTGCGATGTAGGATAGAGAGATACGTGTGGGACGTGACCGTGGAAGTGAGTGAACGGTTGACGCTGGCTAAGGTGCCCTGGTCTTCCCTGGTGGTGGGAGGGTCGTTGAGAGGTTCGGGTCTCGTTCTGGAATCAGCTTTGACCGTTTTGATGGGCTAGTGCTCCTGCTCCTGCTCATGTCAGGGCTTGATGATGATGTGGGCAACGATTCGACAGGAGTATCAGTGGAAGGCCCAGTAGCGTCAAGTGGATCTCCTTCTTCAGCCATTGTGTCCATACTCCAGTCAGAACAAAACATTTGCTCTACCACACTTCCGAGAATAGTTTCTCGCTGTTTCTCAAGGTTAGCAAAATCATCGAACGAGCGCTTCCTGGTAGCCCTAACATCAACCTTCCCCACTACTGATGGGCTCCCTGCCTCAATCTCCTCCGTCGAACTCCTGAGGTCTTCCCCCGGGTAAATATGCAAAGCATGAACAATCAAATTTTCATCCCTGAAATATGGCGCCCCGATAGCTTGCTTCTTCTTACCCTCAGCGCTCTCAACCACCGGAATCTCACGCAGCCTCAGGTTCATCGCTCTCCTAAACACAAACGGCCAGGTGGTAGCAAGTGTATGTAGTAGCTTCTCCCCACCATGAACCGTAACTCCTTTTCGCTCCAAGGGTTTTCTCTTCTTTGTTCCTCCCTGGGGATTGCCTAGACAATCGGAAATTTTTGCGGCATCCTGATCTGCCATAGTCAATATAAGGCCAACCAATCCACCCGTATTCTGCCATTCCGTACGACGAGAAAGAAAAATGTCGGATATCTTCGTAAGCCTTATGGTCCGTTCAACCAACGCCCGCTGGGCTCCTTCTCCGATATGACCGAAAAGGTAGCGTTTGCCATCAAAGTGGAGTATGCATGTTCCGGGAGATCGGAGGTGGGCATGGTTACAACCGTGCATTGGAACTTCATTTGTAAGAACGCAGAGCGGGAGAAGAGACGGTGGAGAAGGGAACATTGTAGAGGGATTGGAGTCCTCCGGGAGAGAATAGAATGGAGGAGAGCCAATGCTGAAGATGTTCTCAGGACCCAAGCGTACCGGTAGTGGACAGGGTCATGAAATAGTTTTTATAGTTGGTGGTTGGGTACCGGTACTAGTATACTAGGGCAGTGTTGGACAGTGGAGGAGTGTTCCCAAATTCTTCAAGCCCGGCTTGATTGAATGACCTATTGCCAAGGAATAACAATATGTGGCTAAGCTACTCCAAAGTTTTTTGAATAAGAGCGAGGAGTTGCTCTGGAGCGAGACGAAATCCCCCCACCACCAACCACCACACTTTAACCACCACAAATTCGACTGCACCTCAGCCATCACAAGTCATTCGACCTCACTTCAACCACCAACATTCACTTTATCAATTCTCTAATCCACCATGAGTTCCGGATTTTCTAGTATTACCACCAATTTTCCCTCTAATGATAGATGTTTGTTAACACTTTTCGTTATAGAGTTTGCCAATCTTTACGCACCGGGCCTCCTGGCAGCAATCATCCCTTCAGCGACTGTTGTCTGGGCAACCAAACACGGAAATGCTGGTCTCAAAAAAGAGCTGATGGGCGAGATACATGGCATCCGTCAACATATCGAGGGGGTCCGTCAAAATCTCGAGGGGACCATCATCGTTAGTGGCCGTAACGTCATGAGTGCCATTGACGGAAATAAGGAACCTATGCGTGAATGGCTTGCGAACCTCGGGAAGTGTAGGCAGTCCAGGGGTTGTTAAGGGGGCATGAAAGTATGAGAGCTACTCCCTATCCTTAATAGAGTGCGCAACTAATTTGTGAAAGTTTCAATTAAGGCTTGCACAATGAGGATGCAATGATTGAGAAAAACGTTTTTTTTTTATAGAGGAAAGCACCAAACCCATAGAGGTTTAATACGATTTCTTTTTTTTCCCCGACCTCCTTTTATGCTAATTTTTTACCCTTTTTTATTTTTTTATTTTTGATTGGGTTTGCTTGTTTGCTACTCACGATAGACTAGCCTCATAGCCCACGTCCTAGAATCAACCATAACCATCGCCCAAGCCACAGAAGGACTCGCATACGTTAAGAAATGGGTCCCGGACAGAGGCGTCGCCTTCCTTGCCCGGAATTCAGTGCATCATGACCCTGTTTTCCTGGCACGCTATTACCCCTCTGTAGATCACCTACATCACAGGATTATAGATGTTTCGACGGTGAAGGAGGCGGTGAGGATATGGTGCTCTGATGAGGTGTATGCGGGGGCACCGGCGAAGGAGTTGCTGCATGAGGCGAGAATGGATATTCTGGAAGGTATCGAGGGGTTGGTGTGTTATAAGGGGGTGGTTTTCGATGAGAAGTAGGGGAGGGTGGGATGGGGTTTGTTGTGGGATTGAGGGATATGCTGGGCGATCTGGGGGCTGTTGTCGCAGATCAAATGTTTACTTGCTTGTAGTTACCAACTGTGCTTGAACCTTTTCTTCGGTATTCAAATGTCGCAGCTTTGGCTTTTCGTTCCAAGGCATGTTTGATTGCTGATACTATTTAAAGTTAAGGTAGTTGGGTGCGTTTTTATGTGCGGGGTTTGCTAAGCTATTTGTCCTACAATAATAAAATATCATGCTCAATATCCCCTACAATCTTGGGGTCTTTTTCTCTATCCATTTGTTAGCTTAGTAGGAGTGTGTAAAACAGCTATGAGTCTCGTTCAGGGCTTGGAGCGTACGGACTGTACAGTACTTGTAGAATGATGCTGTGAGTCTGTGACTCCTCAAGACTTGAAAAAAATGTGTCGTGAGTCTCAAGGGCGAGGGAAGGGAACTATCATAGAAACTATATGAACCAGTCCCAAACGAAGACCTCGGAAAACGCTGCAGTACCCCAGAACGCCGAATTATCGAGATATTTTCTCCCGCCTTCTTCAGCTCTTTGTTCCCTCTGGACATTCTCGACGATCGACATTGAATCAGCAACGAGATTGTCGATGTATGCATTCTGGGTAGCAAGGTTTGTCGCTGGCTGGGTTTGCAGGGCGGATATCTCAACGAGAGATTTCCGGGCCGACCTGAGAGGAGGTGATCAACTTTATGTGGGACAAAGAAAGGGTGTCAACAAGTTCTTACCTGACTCGATCCAGAGTATCTTCATAATGCTTCACCAAGCCTCTATTCTCTTGCTCAAAAAAGTTGAAGCTGTTCTTCAGTAAGGAGACTTTATATTCTTCCGCTCCTCAGCTTCTAATAAGACACTCCTCCCGCCGGAGGGGTGGACACAGGAGGGCTGGATACAGGCCGGCCCGTATGATTCGGCGGTAGAAAACCGGACGGAGCTTTGTACAGTACAGGATACTCTTCCCTTTTTTCGATCTGTTGCTGAAGCCGAATTTCCTGCTGTCCTCTCTGCAACCCACTGGCCTTTGCTAATCGTGATTTTAGTAGCCATAGTACCCCTTCTCTGTGAACGCTCAGTGTCCTAAGTTTGTCTTCCTCCCTTCCCTTTCCCCTCTCTCGTCATGAAAGATACTGCAGAACCCTGAAGAATAGCGCTTCTGGAGCAGCGCTTCTTCCGTTTGTACTCTGACTTTCTCGGAGCTTTCTAGCCGAGAAATGATGGTCGAAAGTCCCTGAATAATGCCCTTAGCCTCGGCATCGATGGCGTCGCACTGCGCATCTGTTAGTGATGACCGATTGCTATAGGCCAGTAACGAGGCGGTTACTCTGGGAAGATTCGGCCAGCCAGAGGTTGTAGAGAAATATGCTTGTCGAATGGAACGAGGGTAATTCGTCAAGGATGATATGTGCGATTCCTGGAATGTCCGTGTTAGCTATCGAGACTTTGTGCTACGTCAGAGGAGAGTGTGCCCACGATTCTAAACGCCTCCTTGAGAAACTCATCTCTGGGCCGAGGAGGATTCCGGCCCGGGGAGATCACAGCAACTGCTATGAAAGAGAGAGGTCTTAAGGGCCATAAGGATCACGGGAAGAGTTTGCCCGTGGTTGAAAAGGGTCCTACCGGTACTAGTACATGCAATGCAATACTCCTCACCCACCTTGCTCTCCTTCCACGGTCCGCTCTCTTAAGTCCACTTGCATCCATCACTCCCTTTCACGCTATCCGCTTCAGGACAACGCCCACCAGGCCAGCCGATAAGGTTGAGATCCTAGAACCTAGCACACATTTCCCCCCTTGGAATCATCTCATGGACCTGCACCACCACCACCCTCCTCCGGCTGGACTGAATATTTCCTGCTTCTTTACCTCTACTCATCTCCCACCTCAACAAACATTCAATCCTTTCGAACCTCTTTTTAACCCCACTCAGGGACATGCTACCTTAGTACATTACCATCAAAGCAGACAACAACAACAACATGTCACTTGAAGCTGCTCTGGAGGGGGAGCCTCTCGCAATCCTCAAGCTGCTTGAGAGGCCCGCCGGTAAGTCATCGCATCAACATTCTCCTGGTGCTCATTCTACTCCTTCGTCACCTCGCATTGATTTCGCCCCGCTTCTCCCCCCACTCAATAGCCGAACCTCTCCCCCGAGCCGTTCTCCTATCCATTCCCTTATAGCTGCTGCACAGGATTCTCCTCCAGATCGATCCTTGACCGATACTACGCGAGCGCCGTGCTCGGCCGGACATCTTGCTTGGTCTAACTCTAATGGTGCACCTTACTGGAATTCCATGTCCTCCTTGCGTGGTACCCCGAAATTGCTTCGGGATCGAGATATCCATAAGCCTGGGAACCTCACCCCCAATGATGCCCACAATTTTGCTCTTCGCCATTCAGTTCCCCCACCCGCCCCGAAGCGTGCCACTCAAGCATCCCGGAATGACCCTGCCCCGCCCTCTTCGTATGATACTGGCGTCCAGCCTGCTGGAGGCGGTCTCTCTCACCAATTCCAAAGTCCCGCATTACATCACGAGCAGAAATCTGCATCCCCGCAATCCTCCTGTGGATGACGGCCCCTCCTCACCCGCTTGCTGGCAACCAGATTTCCAACCAAATAACCAACGATGCAGGCACCCCAATTGGTTTGGAACATGCCTATGCCAAGCTCTCAGATGAAGCACTCGCGAAATCAGGGGGTGTTTTCGAATGTTGCCGGAGTGCAGGCCAATTACAACTTTTGAGGAGGAGCGTGTCCATGTTGGCACTGGGCGGTCATTGACGAGCGAAGGGGGTGTAAGATTGGGGGAGGGCTACGGTGATGTCAATGAACGTCCAGTGATTGATTCCTCCGATGAAGATGAGACTACTAGTACGGAGGAAAGTATTAGATCAAATTCGCCTGTGAGCGAGGAAGAGGAGAAGAGAGGGAGGGCAGCTGCACGCAGAAATGGTTCCGGGCCCAGCAGTACCAGCAACACCACCGGAACGGAGGAGGCGGTGGAGAAAGGTCCAGGTCTGATCAAGAGTATGATCAAGATTGTGGGCGATTCTGGCAGAGGTGGAAGTAAGAAAAAAAAGAAAGGAGGTGGAATAGAGGCCAGGAAGGGCACTATTAGTATGCCGAGGACAGGCACGAGCTTACTGGCTGCTGCAGAGGAAGAACGTATGTAGTCCTGCTTATTTTCTAGAGGTGGCTCTGACTTTTCCGATACGGAAGGCTGTAAGTGCTAGGTATAGTGTTCGCTCCCCCCTGCCCTCGATATCGATCACAACGCCGGGTAGCGTCCCTGGAGCAACATCTCCTACAACAGACGACCGGGTGTGCATCCTTCTACAAATTTCGACCTACCATCGCATAACTCTACGCCAATGTCCTCGGATACAGAGGCGCGCGTTCGCAATCTGCATCGTGCTCCACCAATGGAGATGAGTTTCTCTCCTATCACTTCTACACCGGAGAATCAGCGTGTTATTAGGAAGGTTCTAGGTGGAGAATGTGAGTCGATAGTCAAGAAGGCCGAGGAAAGTAGTAAGTGGGCGCGAAAATATCTTGTGGCTACGGATTTGAGTGGGGAGGCTCAGCATGCTCTGGAGTGGACAATCGGGACGGTTATTAGAGACGGCGATACTCTGATGGCCATATATGCCATCGATCGGGATACGGTGGAAGATGGTGGCAAGATTGTTCCGGATGACAGGATAGCTGGGGAGTTGAGCAGGCAGGCTGCTGCTGTGGAAACTAGCCTTGCGGCTCTGAGCATGCCTCAAGCACCCGGAACCGCGTCCCGGTTATCCAATACGAGGGATATTTCGGAGACAAGCAGGGAGGGCACAAGAGCTGGGCGGGAGCGGTACGTTGCAGCCGAGGCGATCACTAGACCGGTGGAGAAGCTTTTGAAGAAGACGAGGCTGCAGGTCAAGGTCACCGTAGAGGTGATTCACTGTGAGAGCTCGAAGCATCTTCTCACAGAAATCGTGAGTTTGCACTCTATTTGACGATATATGGTAGCGTGACGGATATGATTTAGATCGACTTTATGGAACCTACACTTGTAGTCCTTGGTTCCCGTAGAAGGGGTGCACCAAAGGGGTAGGAACCCTGAATCATACTCACTATTACATTATAAACTAATCCCACTACCTGGGGTCCTTCTCGGATCCTTCTCAATTACCTGGTCACTAAATCCTCTGTCCCTGTCATGTTTGCGCGGAAAAAGCTCCTGCATACTAAAAAGTTTGCTAAAAACCGATGTCTCGTAGTCCAATAACCTCAACGACAAGCGCCCAGGCAGTCCGCCTCTCCGGTGCAAAAGTGGATTAATTACTATACCAACTTAACAGAGGGTTAGTGGTGCGAGGTCTAAGATTGGGGAAATGGGGCGTTCTCAATGGATTTCATTTTTTTTTTCTCCTTCCCTTTTCTCCACGTCACTCATTATCGTCATCATAGAGGATAACAAGTCACAGGCTCTCACTCGTGTAAATAAATTATATTACTAACTGTATTAATGACCACTATCACTCTCTCTTGTCCACTACCCCCATTTCGCTTGCCCCATCGGAGGGTGGTGTCGCTATCATCACTGTCGTGTCCCGACCATGGAATATCATCACTGCCTATGCTGTCGTCGGAGCTTCCAGAGTATTCGATTGGGTTGAAGGCGATTTATATGCGCTCTTCGCGATGGGAGTGGGCGCAGGTGAGCGGCTGGTATACAGGCGGATGCGTGCGACAAGGGTGCGGAGGAGGGTAGTATAGCAGGTGCTTGGAGACATGATTAGATTGGGTTGGGAAAGGCAAGAAAGTTGTAATGACCGCGATAAGCAGGCGCATAGAAAAGAGGGTGGTAGTAGGCTGGTTCGCTTTAGCTGAGCTCATGAGGTAGATTGCGCTTTGAGTGAACAAAAGAAAGGATTTTGTGAGAAGTGAGAAAAATGAATGATTTCGCCCGGGTTCGAACAGGAGACCACCAGTGTGTTAGACTGGTGTGATACCAACTACACCACGAAACCGCATGACATACCCCTTACCGTAGTTTGTCTGTGCGCCCAGGAGATTGGTGGAAAAGATCTCAATTTGAAGCTCAAAAAATTTATTTCCAGCTAAGAAAGGGTACTTTCCAGATCTCGAAATTTTCTTACCCAGATCTCCTGGAGCACAGCGCCCGACTGACTAAGGGATAGCCACTAGGTCAATACATAATGTGAGCGGGTATCTTCCGTTGAGCTCAGGAGGCGGTGGGAAAGCAAAGAATGAGTTGGATGGGTGAGGGGCTCATAATAATACCACGTGAATGAAACAAAGTGGAAGGCCTTAGCAATGACTTTTTTTTCTTGGCGGAGAGACACTGTATAGGCCCGAAACCCGGAACTGTGGAAAAGTATGAATGTTCAGCTGGAATCCAGCACTATATTTCGTGATGTGGAGATCTCGAAAAAATTATGATACGCGGGACCTGTTGTGGAGGTGTAAAACTATAGGCAACCGTTGTAAGGGGATCTCCGAAAATTTGGTGTGAGAGGGGCGGTAGGATCTAGCAACCTCCTCTAAGCTACCCGACAACCACTAACCTGGTGTGTCTCTCCTGCTTCAATGCCCTGTGATAGGCGGGTGCTCGCGAAATATCCTAGTGGGGTTTCGTGGTGTAGTTGGTTCTACACCATGTTGCAAGTGAAAAATATTGACTTCTCACCTACTAAACCCAACTTAGCCACTATTCGTGGGGGTCGGTGTTCCCAACTGTCCTGGGCGGACGGCAGGGCCCTGGCGGGCAATAGTTCCGGGCATCCCGGGTATGGTGGAGGAGGAGGGCCGGGCAAGGCGTCCGTCTTCGGTACCCGCTCCAGCCCTGCAGGTTGACGGCTGGGCTCTGCAGTCATACTGCAAACGGAAACTTCCGGTAGGGCCCTGGCGTCCATGGTAAGGGTGGGGGTCACCTGGAGGCCCTGGCGTCATTGGTAAGGACGGGCGTTACCTGTAAGGCCCTGTAGTCACCTACAGGGCCCTACTGATCACCCGCAGGCCCCTTCAGGCATTTCATAAAATTTAGTACACCAATAGCGTGTGGTTGCTCTATGAGCTTAGCGGTTGTTTCTTACTTTTGAGGGTTGAATAAAATATACTTAAAAACACTGCCCGGGGGGAAGAATTTTCAATTTCCATAAGCCTCAGTGGCGAAGCAGGGTCTGCTCCTATTGATCTGATTTCTTATTGTAAATGTCTTTTAATTCCTCTACTTTAATCACTACAATTATGTCGGAAGCATTATCACACTCCTCGCATGGGGTCTAAGATTACTTGGTCCTAACGATTCCATCTTTCAAGTCTCACCACCATACTCTAGTGACCAGTTCCGGCTGGATATTAACTTGGAGAATGATTGCTAAACACATAGTAGTACTTCAAGTTCAGTTCCATCTGGACTCTTAACTCCAACACTTTGGTTGATTGGTCAGCTCACTTGATACCCGGTGTCAAAGTATCATGTTAGCATTTGAATAAAAGCGCCCCATTTCCTCAAGTACCGGCTCAATGCCAATGATATTTAAAATAGTGGGTCAAATGAGATGCCTGTATGGCCCGGCTGTCCGTCCCGGGAATGGGTTAGGACGGACTCCAATTTAGCGTCCGTCCCAGGCAAAGGCCTCATATTTGGCGTCCATCCCGTCCTAGGCAAAAGACCGATGGACTGGACGCTTGGGAACACTGGTGGGGGTTGAGCCGCAAACCCCCCTCCCACCATTGCTGCTCTACCTTTGCTCACCCTCGGAAAACTAGTATGATATGTTCCCGTAGAGCTTAAAGGCACTCCCGTAAGTTAGAGCCTAACAGAAAGTATCGATAAAATCTGAACCTTGGCATTAAAGGCCCCAGAGAAGGGTTGACAAAAATTACAGTCGACCATTCCTACTGCCTAGAGTAATATTCAAGGACAGGGAAAGCGTTCGGAAGCGGACGGATAGTCCTCAATTTATTAGGTTCATTCAGCAATGGATCCGAGCAACCTATGGAATGGCACAGTATCTATGACCGTGCTACCTCTTCCTTGCGTGAATAAAAATATTCATCACAAAACATCACTTGACAAAGACCTCTTTCGAAGCCACATATCGCAAATGCCCCAGGACCACTCCAGCTGGGTGGATGACGGCGGGCTCGTCTCGGCCAAGCGTACCAATATTCGTGCCAAGGTTGTTGCGATGCACCAACCCCCGAATACTCGTCCACTCGCAATCGCGGGTACTCTAAAGAGTGCCTGTGAGCTCAACATGAGTTGACAGCTCAACATGACTTTATGGTTCAACTAGCTATTTTGTGGCTTCTCATTGTGGTTTAATTCAATATTGTGGCTTAATAGAACTTTATATCTCAATACAACTCCATAGCATACTTAAAATATGACTTGTGAAGTTTATACTAATAATTTAATTAAAATATATTAGAAAGTAGACTCATAATGTCATGTTGAGCCGCAATGATGAGCCACAAAAAGTTTTGTTAAGCTAGAAAAAACTCTGTTAAGCCACAAAATGTGGTGTTGAGCCAGAAGTCATGTTGAGCTGACGGACACTCTTTAGAGTGCACTCGCTTGCGAGTGGACGAGCATTCGGGGGTTGTTGTATCGCAACAACCTTGGTGCGAGTATATGGAAAACCCATCAAATTTAATAATAATTATTATTATAGAATACCGTACCCTAAAGGAGAGAACCTTACGCCAACGTTCCCACCTACAGTGGAAGATTGCCAAAGCCAACATCTCCTGCCCCTCCATTGACAGCACTTGCCTGCCAACTCTCCCCGAGTACTAGTACCATTAACACCCCCGCATATGTCCCCCTGCTTTTACAACAGCTGGATGTGTGATGAGTAGGGTTAGCGGATTGTAGAATGGTAGAGTGGTGGTACCTTTTCCCTAACAATTAATTATCCTTTACGCAAAATATCACCAATAGTTGCCCATGATAATGATATTTGGAGCTAAGTAATTAATTTATAAAAAGTGAGAAGCCCAATACTATATACACCACGCCCACTAGTGGCCAACACTCCCCATGCTTCAGGCTGCACAGCTACCATTTTCCTTTCAAACAGAAAAAAGACGGATTTCTTGCCGACACTATGTGAGACGGGTGGAGAGCATTGTTTGTGAGGGGTATTTCCTATTGGTCATTCACTTTGTGATTGTGCCACAATAAACCTCATCACCCCGCTTTCTTCATCTATATTTACCGAATATTTATAAGCTCCATGATACCTCCACAGACCGCTACACCATCTTTACCTTCAACAAAGGTCTGGGATAGGGTCTCATTGCCTAAACTTTATTTCTGTTGTTGGTCAGCTTCGGCAGCGGCAGCTATAATCCTAACAACATAATTAGTACTTTCAATAACACATTCCGTAAGTCTGACGAGAATGCGCCGATTTTGCATTGACTCTCACCATTGGAGACAAATCACCGGCCCCAGGCCGTGCAAAGCAACCGGTTCGATGGTCTTGGGTACTGGCTCTTGGAAACAAGGGAGCGAGGAGAGTAGAGCGAGGATGGAGCAGGTAGGGGGGCTTTGTTTGCTCCCGGAATCTGGGAGTAGGCAAGATATACTTGAGGCAAGTTGCAGGATTCTTTCGAAGAAGCGAATACCGCTGACAGCTAGAAACACCAGTTCCTTAGTGAGACACAGTTTGCACGATGCTGTGCGAAAGTAAAACATCGCTAGCGCAGACTTAGAGTGAAACATACAAATAATTTCCAGCATCAGGGGGGCTATTCTGAAGCAGCTAGTAGGCCAAGGAACTATCTCAGATCATGAGCCGGAGGCATTTCAAAAAGGGCAAAGGGAATTCGATAGTAGGGGCCACGAGTTGTGGATCAGATAGGGATGTTGAAAAAGGCTATTGCTTCGCTACCCCTGGATTTCGTTTCTCTGGGTGCCGTGGACAAATGTTTACCCAAGTGCTTGAGTACTTGCCTGAGTTTCTCCAGTGGTTAGGAGATACTTTTCGGGGGTGCCTAAGGACGGGGGTGTTCCTCACTGGGAACCCCTTCGAGGGAGGGGCGTTGAAAGGTATTTATCCGAGGCCACCCTAATACCTATTGGTACTAGCCCTGGTGGTATCCGGAGTTATGCGGAGATCAAGCTGAACACGAGCACCGAGTCAGAGGCAATCAACAGGGAATTCAGGGCGGAAATTGTGGGGGTTAATCAGGAGATACGGAAATATGATTACATTGCGAGTGCAAAACTGCTATTGCACCCCCCCCCCCCCTCTTGTCTCCTCCTACTCCTTTTTCCGTGTTTGCACCCCCGGCTTCATCATTCCCCTCCTCTTTCTATGCATCCTAATCATTTCTCCAGGCATCTCCCCGGTCCTCTTCCCTGCCATTGCCTTCTCCTGCAGCCCCCTTTCCCTCTTCTCCTTATGCGCCCTAAGCATTTCAAGATTAGTGTTGTTCACGAGCCAGCTCGAGTCGAGTCCAGACCTGGGCTCGAGCCGGCTCGGCTTGAGGGACCCCCAGGCTCGAGGGCTCGAGCCGCCAAGACCCTTGCGTCTAGAGTGGTCATGATACCTCTACACACTGCCATTATCATTTAAAACAACCAATAATTGTATATCGCAACTTGAAAATAAATACAACTAGTCAAAGGACCTTCCCACTATCCCAGAATCCAATTCCTGTGGAAGCTCACTATCCCCTTCTGTGTCTGCCTCATAGTTCCCATCTTCCCCACGGGTTTCCTCTACCTCTTCCCACATTTCCACCTCCGGTAGCCCAAGCCAGGCCTTGGTTAACATGAGCAACCTAATAGTACTACCTACCATGCGATTGCGCTTCTTTGTAATGATATCACCTGTGACCGAGAAAGCCTGCTCAGATGGAACACTAGGTATCCCAACCATGGCACATGCCTCAATAGTTAGTACCAGTAATCGGGTATGTCGGTGTGATATATAGTATTTCAATCATACCTTGTAGCTGGAACAGAAAGGTAATCACACGCTATGAGGGCAAGTGAGGGAAACCGATGCGCATGCAATTTCCACCACTGCACCGGGTCTGCCCGGTGGTCTGCACAGTCCACCTCAGGATAGAAGTCCACAAGGGAGCCCATTTGTGATTGGTGTATTGGACTCTCTGGTGGGCTGAAAACAAGATCAAACCCAACGTCTTCATGCGTTGCTGAGGAACTACTACTAATTCCAGGCCGTTCCAGTCCTATATGAAGCCATATTGCCGAACTTGAAGCTACACAATATGCCTCCAACATATCAACCTCACTACTAGTATCAGGCTGACTATGTTCTTTGCTTGCATAGTAGTCATTGTAGACTCTATAGAACTTTTTCTTTACATCGTCAATCCATCCTGACTCCCACTGGAGATTCTGAAATACCTGCAATCTCATCAAGTGGTCTAGCATTGTAGCTACAGCCTGGCCACTATGGTGATCAGTCTTTTTCCAGTAAAGGTTAAGCTTCATATAAGCCTTATCTGCAGCAGCTTAGAGCAAGCCTGATGTTCTTGTGTCAAGTTCAGAGTCGTCATAAGAGGAATTCTCTCACTCCGACTGAATTAGGTGGTAGAGCTTGTTTTACATGAACTGATTGTACGGCAATTGCATTGTGAGAGTAGGGTAGGTAGAGCCACTTGCAAACCTAGTTTCCAAGACGAAGAGATGAAGGATATCCTTCAATTTTACCAATACAATCCAGTCGCTCCTGTTCAGGGTCAGTTGTGCACGCTGAAAAGCACAGGATCGGTCAAATATCCATAGGCGTTCCAAAGCAGGTCAGAGCTGAAGTGTAACCGGTACGGGTACTTGGTTATTGGTTTTGTTTTATGTTTTGTTTTAAGTATCGCTTTGATACTTGGTTAGTTTTAAGTATCATTTGATACTTGGTTTTGTTTTATGTTTTATTTTAAGTATCGCTTTGATACTTAAGGAGTTTTACCAAAGTGTATCAATTGATACCTTTTGATTAGTTTCATTCATGTTAAGACATGAACAGATTTGTGTATTTAAAGCCCGCCTGTTTCTACGATAGAAAGGGCAGACTTCGACAGACAGTATTTCAATATACTTGGTTGAACGGTTACTTCTTTGTTCCTCAGTACACGCTCGAAGCCTCCTTTAGTTCTCAGCTCTCGCCTCCTCTCTGGAAGAGCAGGCCACCTGCCAACTATCGTATCTTTACCGATAACGTGAGTAGCACCTTACGAACACGTTACATTTTTTTAACCTCAGCAAGTGGTTAAGAACCTGTCCCCGGATTTAGGCCTGATCAACCTATCGATATCCACCTCAGAATGCTAGCGGAGAGAAGCGGCAGAATCACAGCACATTCGGCTTCATCTCAAACCCAAGATAGAGTCTTTGACGACTAGGAGTGGGAAGCAAATCCCATGGCAATCCCTTACAAGAAAGAAACAATCCCGGCGCTCGGCTAAAGAGCCGGGCGATCCTGCAAACACGGAAGATACACAACCTCCAGGAGAATTCCCTTCTACTCCAGCAAAGAAGCCTTCCTTTGAACCTCCAGTCGACCCCGAATCCAGTAGTGAATCAGATATGGCTAGCACAGGAGGAGGGCCTTCTGGAGGAGGGAAATTTCGGGCAAGGCCTGAAGAAGAGGCGGTACCCGCAGCATTTGAACCCCCTAAGTTTAAACTCCACCTCCCAGCAAAATTCACAGGAGAAGGAAAAGACCTCAAACCTGAAGCTTTTGACCGATGGGCGACGGAACTCTCACTCTTCCTACTCTGACAAGGAAAATATGTGGAAGACCCTGTAACTGGACTTATCATTGGATGATTTTGCGAAGGAAAGGCAACCGACGCATACCACCAATGCTATAAGGATTTCGGTGGAAATGTAAGATTAAGAGGAACTACAGTTCTCGATTACCTGAAAGGACGATTCCAATCCTCTATAACCAACCACCTCCTATACAACAAATTCAACAAGCTCGAGCAAGTTAACGGAACACATGTCAAGCGAATTACCGATGTGACTACAGGCCTGATGATGTATAAGGACCGAATGGAGAGAGGAAGCATCTCCAAATACATCCTGAAGCGACAATTCTACGACAATATGCACCCTACCCTCCGGCGAGAAGTAGAACCACTCGATGAAGATGGCGATGATATTGCAGTAATAATTGCAAGAGCAGAACGAAAGGATACCATTCTCCATGAGACCAAGGCCTACAAAATGCAGACATCTTTTAGTAGGAGCAGCTAGCTACGGCACAAAGCCTCCAGCAACTCTGGAGATGATACACCACGGGTTTTCAAGAAGAAAAATCCTCCAAAGAATTGAGACGGCAGAAAGGAGAATGTTTTGAATGTGCAAAAACACGACGCATGGCAAAGAAGTGTCCTACGAAGAAAGGAAAAGGAAAGGCAATTAAGCAAGAGTCGTCGGCCAACAATGTTGAAAGAGATAACTGCCAATCCAGCGAATTTGAAGAGATCCATATCGGATATATCGATGTGGAATGCAACAGTGTTCGACCTCCGGCTACATTCAGAGGACACACCGCTCTAGAAGGTACTATCCTGATCAATGGCAAAAGGGCTCGAGTCCTATTCGACACTGGCGCAATCGGAAGAGATATGATCAGTAATGCCTTTGTCTCTGTCCATGGACTCCCAATCCGAGACCTTAACCAACCCATACCAATCAATATGGCAGTAAAGGGATCACAGTCCACAAGCCATAAAACCTGTTCTGCGACTATTCGACTTGGTTCTGCTATACTACACCCCCAGGAAATGCTGAGTGGAAATCTAGCCAAATATGATGCCCTAATAGGTATGCCATTCCTGAACCGCTACAAAGCTATAATCAGGTATGGGGAATCAACCATCGATTTCCCAGATCAGAAGGTCAGAGTCTCATGCAAGCCAACAAGCGGAGAGTACCGAGCCGCAGTCTGTGAAGCAACTGCCCAACAACTATTGGATGATTACTCTGATGTTTTCCCTGATCAAATACCCGAAGAACTACCGCCTATGAGAGAGGTGAACCACCACATTCGCCTCTGAGACCCCTCTAATCTCAAAAACCAACTCACAGACTCTATTCATGACGCATACAAAAGCCCACTTTGTGATTGGATCAACCAACAACAAAGAAGAGGAGTTATCTACAGGGCAGAAGCCCCAGGCACCGCTCCTATGTTTGTTCAACCCAAAGCAGATGGCAAAAGAATCCGCCCCTTGGTTGACCTCAAGCTACAGAACGAAAACACAGTTATGGACAGCTCCACTATCCCAAACCAAACCCAGATCCTAAATGCAGTTGGACGGGCTAGATTCCAATGTAAGATTGACTTAAGCGATGCCTACTTCCAAACCAGGTTAGATCCAGAAAGTGAATGCTACAAAAGTTTCAAAACACCCTTCGGAAGTTTCATTAGCCGAGTTATGTTACAAGGTGATATGAATGCGCCCGCCACCTTTATGCGAATTATGGAAAACCTCCTGAGCGAATACCTCCACCATTTTGTTTAGGTCTACATTGATGATATTCTCATCTTCTCGAACACCAAAATAGAACATACTTATCATATAGGATTGGTTTGTACCAAACTAAGGGAAGCTAAATTCTACGCTAGCAGAAACAAATCAATTCTGTTTGCCGATAAACTCGATATCCTAGGACATGTTATAGATAATGAAGGAATACACGCAGCCCCTGGCAAAATAGCCTATTTAACTGAATGGTCAACACCCCGAAATCAAAAGGAACTCATGCGATTCCTAGGACTAGTCAACTATATTTCCCAGTTCCTACCACACCATGCCACTGTGACAGCGCCGCTCACAGACCTTACCGGCAATGCAGAATTTGTCTGGACCCACACTCATGACCAAGCCTTTACCAACATCAAGGAATTGATAAAAAACGCCAACGTTATACAACCTATCGACTACAACAGACCAGAACCAATATGGCTGATTACTGACGCATCGGATGTTGGAGTTGGAGCATGGGTTGGACAAGGAGCCTCCCATGAAACGGCAAGACCGGCCGCTTTACACAGCAGAAAGTTCACTAATTCACAGATGTACTATGGAACAACAGACAAAGAAGCCCTTGCTGTGATTGATGCCCTCGCCGCTTTCAACCACATCCTCATGGGCAATACCTTCACTATTGTTACCGACCACCAACCTCTCACTAATGTTAAAACAGATAGAATACCTGGAAGAAGAAGAACAAGATGGATAGGCGAAATCAGCAAATACAATGCAAAAATCATCTACACCCCTGGAAGAACGAACTATTTAGCTGATGCTCTCTCCCGCCTATATGAGAATCAAGACCTCGCAAACCCTCGTCTTGTTCATGACCACACAAGGCAAAGTGAGGACTGCCCTGACGATACCGCCTATGAACAAGAACCATCGATGGCTACCGCCATCTCTGCCACTCCCTCCAATCCTTTCTCTTCCACCATGTACAGTGCTGCCAGAACAGAACAAGGAAAAGATATTGATGAAGAATGGAAAAACAATTGCACGCTCCGCAGCACACCTCCTCATGAACTTGAACAAAGCAGACTCCACTGGTCCCACTGTTATCACGACACCTCCCCTTTTCACCAGACTGAGATCAAGTTCAGCAACAGATACCAGCGACCGTACTATACGCCAGCTGACGATTCCGAAGACACCAGCTTCGACACCGTAGCAGGAGCAGAAGAGATGATCAATGAAGACGAATCGACCCAACCTCCTCATACCCTTAATCCTGTCCCAACACGATACCAAGGTCTTGAAGAACTCGAACAAGCAGCAGCCTATGTGGATGCAATATCCTATTTACACCCCCCACAGTCAGCCCCGCCATCCTCTCCTCCCATAATCGATTCACGACCACTATATGGTGGACCCTTACGAGTATATAATAATGAAACCATTGTCTCAGTCATACCCCCTACTATTCCCAAACATCAGCGTCAACTCTATGAAACCTTTGAGGAAGAGGAAGCCCCTAGCAAACCAATAAGAGGATCCCTAATTGAGGATGAACGAGATGTTAGATCAACCACAGAAGAATTAACCTCCTCTTTCCGAAGCCAAATGATAGCAGGATACCGCCATGACCCGATTTACTTCCAAGCCATGGATAGCTCCAGGCATGGAGACCTCGCCCCCTGCAACATATCAAATGGAATGGTCTATACCATCACCCGTTATGGTGAACACTGCCTATACATACCAAAGGGCTATATGTTCAATGAAATGACTATTAGAGAATATGTTATTACCGAAATCCACAACAAAGGACACCATAGTGCGGAGTGCAACCTCCAATATGCTTCAGAATATGTTTACAGGCCTGAAATGCAAAAGGACCTCCGCGATTTTGTCAGGCAATGCCAACTCTGTCAGGCAAATAAGGAGCGAACACAACTTCCTGAAGGGAAAGCTCAGACCCTCGAACTACCATGTGAAATATTTGAATCCTTTGCCATCGATTTCGCAGGACCATTCAACAAGTCCGCCAGATATGACACCATCTTGGTAGCTGTGGATCGATTCTCTGGATACACCTGGTTAATACCAATGAAGGTTAACGATTCCTCCAAAGATACCTGGAATAACCTCCAACGATACTTGTTTACCCCCCATGGGTACCCCTTATCTATTGTCAGTGATGCTGATCCCCCCTTTACCACCAGATTCTGGAAGCAAACCTTGACCTCTCTCGGAATAAACCACATTATGGCTGCCCTAGGACACCATGAGACTAATGGCCAAGCAGAACGAAAAATCCGCGAGGTTAAGACCGGAATTAGAAACATGATCAATGAACAGAGCAACACCATACTGGGTAACCAGCCCTTGTCGAACTCGCTTCATATATCAATGCAGGATTTTCAGATACCTTGGGGATGTCGCCCTACAAGGCAGTTTTTGGCCGCCAATACTCTTTCCTACCTACACCTCTATTGAAGAACTCCGTAGTCCCTGTCTCCGATGACCACTTAAACCGCCATCAAACGATTCGGAATGACACTTTCCCAGCTGTTAAGGGTGCCCAATTCCGAAGCACCACTACCGCTCAGAAGCGGCGACGCAAACATGTCCCTATTTCTCCAGGAATATGCTCATGGTACATGGAAACATGTTCATCACCAATGTTGGACACAGCAAGAAACTACAACCCTGGCGGCGAGGACCTTTTAAGGTCTTATCCTTTGACGAACATATAGAGAACTACACTGTCCAGATGGATGGACGCATGTACCACCGCAATACTGCAGTATTCCACGCCTCTGCTGTCAAATGAGTCCAGCCAAATGACGACTCTAAGTTCCCTGGAAGAACTAACTCTCGACCCGCACCAATCATCATTGAGAAGAAAGATGAATGGGAAGTTGAAGAAATCCGAGACCACCGCCTTTGGCATGGAAATAATCAGTTGTTAGTTAAATGGAAAGGATATCCAACGAGCGAAAACAGTTGGGAACCACCGGAAGGACTAGAGCACGCTATGGATATGGTGAATGAATGGTGGAAAGACAATATGCCAAATGGATCCCTTCCCCCAACAATCAAGTACATCACAATGTGCTGAACACCCACGATGCCAGAAACTGAGCGATGGCATGCAGAACTCGAAGCTAGAGATGGATTTTGGGCGCCATACTTTGAATCGGAATTCGAAAGTAGCGATGACGAAAATCAAGCTATGGAACAGGCTCTCGACAACTTTATCTAGTCACCAATCACCATCCGAATACCATAACGATGTCAAACTATGTGGAGCTCAATGTGAGGCTGCGACAACAGATTGTTGGACTGTTGTTGAACCGCGATACTATCCAACTTGAAGACTATTTCGAAATCCTCTGGATAGATTACAGTCCTGATTGCGATCACACTTGGGTTGATGTACAACGCGAATCTGGTATTCGTGACTACTGTGATTTAGATTTCTTCGAGTCTAAGCATTTCCTTAGAGTTTCCTCTTGTCCCTGGTGTGACACTTATGATGAAGAGTTTTTAGCGGAAACTGAAGCTTTTAGTTTCTCAGACTCCGCTTTTGATGATTATTAGGTTTTGTTTGTTTAAACAGTTGTTTTGTTTTGGGGAATGTAACCGGTATGGGTACTTGGTTATTGGTTTTGTTTTATGTTTTGTTTTAAGTATCGCTTTGATACTTGGTTAGTTTTAAGTATAGTTTGATACTTGGTTAGTTTTAAGTATCGTTTGATACTTGGTTAGCTTTAAGTATCATTTGATACTTGGTTTTGTTTTATGTTTTATTTTAAGTATCCCTTTGATACTTAAGGAGTTTTACCAAAGTGTATCGATTGATATCTTTTGATTAGTTTCGTTCATGTTAAGACATGAACAGATTTGTGTATTTAAAGACCGCCTGTTTCTACGATAGAAAAGGCAGACTTCGACAGACAGTATTTCAATATACTTGGTTGAACGGTTACTTCTTTGTTCCTCAGTACACGCTCGAAGCCTCCTTTAGTTCTCAGCTCTCACCTCCTCTGTGGAAGAGCTGGCCACCTGCCAACTATCGTATCTTTACCGACAATGTGATTAGCACCTTGTGAACACGTTACATCAAGAGCACACTCAATCATCTTGTGAGTAGAGTTCCACCAGATACGAATATTGAGAATTGGAGCCAACCAATCCACCTTTACTGCTTGCGTTTCCGTTTTCAAAGCTTCCCACAATGTTGTCGAGGAACAAACTTTCACAATAATCCTGCACAGCCGACTTAGTGTTGCAGCAGATCTAATTTCCTTATTGCTATTTTCATCCCAGCCTTCAAGAACAACTTCTGCCTCTTGGGCCTGTGACTTCAAAGTCGAAAGAACTGTTTGTGTGGCTAGATTAAGCACATGGACCAGACAGCGAATTTGTCGACCAAGATGGGAGTTGAAATTCAAGCTCATTAACTATTACGTCATTAACTGATGTCTTGTTTGTGGTAATACAATTGATGTGATCTTCGATGCCATATATTCGTACAAACTTCATTATTGCAACAGTCATATTCTCCGCCCTATCTGAGCCCCAATTAACGTTCAAATGCGAGAAGTGTGCTTACTCGCTCAAAGTCTGTATTCATCCAGTGAGCAGCATTAGCGAGAAAGAAGATTTTATTCGAAGCTCTCTAGGCATCGAGAGTTAGGTTGATATGGGCTCCTTCCAAGATATGGAGTTGTAATTGCTGGCAGATCTCCTTAAAAAGTCAGCGCTAGAGCAGCTTTTGTATAGCACGGTAAAGCATAGAGCAGCTGACCATAGGGACTCTATTATTGTAATAACATATGAGGTTCCGGAATGAGTCTACCTCAACCATCTGGAATGCAGTATTGGTTTCCACAACCATCATTGCAAGCAGCTTTTGGTATTCTTATTTGTCAAATATTTCCCCTGGTTGCTGTATTCCTGCAAGATGACTGGCAAGAGAAAATGGGCTAGGGCCTGTCCGCTTGCGCTTGCCAGTACTTGTAACTTCTGTCATTCGTTTTATTCCACTTTTGTACTCCTCCTCCTGGGATGGTAACTGAGAATGCCGTGTGTGGAAATGCTTTCCAAATGCTGATGTAGTAGCATAATATGGCGCATACGGACCCCATTTATGTTTACAATAGTAACAGTAAACCATATGCTTCTCCTCCACATCCCAGATAGAGCTGAGGATCCGTTGTCTGATAATCAATCATTTCGCGTAGAGGTACCCGGTAAATCGTAAATCCAGTTGGCTACTCAGAGTAGCTTCATCGTATAGGATACCTAAATAACCATGACTGTAGGCCTTAGTTTTTGATCGCGAATAGTAGACTTCAACAACTGCAATCATGAAATTCTCGCTTACCCCACCGTCCACTAAGCTGCTCACGAAAGTCAGGCATGGCTCCCTTACCTGTACTCGCTATACTAGCACTAGCTAACCCACTAGCAATAGCGGTTGATGTGCTAGCGGCTGACAACATGGTGCACTGGTACTAGCCTACTAGTCGGGTGCAGATAAATGAAGGTTAATAAATTGTACGGCAAATTTGTTTGCTGAAGTGGTAGTGGTAGGAGGCTGGGGGACGGTAGGCGGCGCGGAGGTGGGGAGGTGGTAGGAGGTGTGGAGGCGGGGAGGTAGTTGGACGCAGGTCAATCTCATGATAGAATACTAGGGAGTGGTGGTAGGAGGCAGGCTGGGGAGGTGGTATGAGACTTGGAGTTGGGGTGATAAGAGGTTGCGATGGTTTGAAAGATCAGCACCAGCAGCGCCAAGAGACTCGAGTCGGCTCGGCTCATGCACAACACTAAGTATAATGTACGGGTCGTGTTTGATAGGTGGGAGTATGATGTGTGGAAGGGTATAACTGTGGTTGTGGAGTTGTTGTATTGTGTACGGCTCCTTTTCGATAGGGTGGTTGGCGAAGCCACTAGCATTCTTGGTCGGTGGGGATTGGAAAGCTTTGGATGCAGTCCCCTAGAATGGTGGAGCAGGCGCAGGCGAGAGCCTCAAAGCCCATTTGCATGCCTATTTCGATGATCAAAGGGACGGGACCGTTCGGGTTTAGGTGCGACCAGAGTTGTTCAATGGTTGGGCGGCGGAAAAACGACCTCCCTATCAGGAGGATTCCGTTTATAACAATGATCGGATCATAGAGTTTTCTCGGCTGAACCTTATCCTTCCCTATCAGGGCGCCCGGCGTGAAGTGTAGGAATTTGAAATAGATATCTGACACTCGAGGAATAAACAGAGTATCGTCCATATTAAGCTTCGACGACCTATACCAAACGAGTGATAGTCTGTGATCGCGATGGCGATGACTAAAGCACGCGAAACACTCGGCAAGACTAAAAGCGGGGAAGGTAACTCTCTCTCATTCGATACACAACGCGATGACACGATGTCACTGCTCAACTAACTAACTAAACTGCGAACACAGGAGTATAAATCAACTACGACAAAGTACCCCTCTCTATCCTTCCACCGATCACCACACATGCCCGTTCTCCTCCACACAAACCCTCCTTTCCTTCGTGTATTCCCATGCTAACAAACGAAAAAAAAACTCCACAAAGACTCACTCCTACTGCTCCGCAACATCCCACTCTCCTTATCTCCAGTGAACGAACAAGCGAACCAACAACGAACAAGCGAACTGCGAAGGACGGAGAAGAACTGCGAACGGCGGAGAAAAACAACAAACAACGGAAATGAACCGTGAAGGGAGAAGTGAATGATCGAGCGGATAAATAGTAAGCGACGGACGGGGGGCAAACTGCGAACAATAAAGATAAACCACAGTGGATATGAACCGAACGGAGAACAGCGGAGACGGACCGCAAAGGACGAAGACGGATCGCTAACGACAGATGGTCAGACAGACGATTAATAGATACTGTGGGTATGCCGGGCGGCGTCTATGGTTTCTGGCGGTCCAAGAGCCTTGACGACTACTGCCCGCAATCCACTCCTCTCCCTCGCGGCCGGCAGTTCTTTCCCACCCGGGCCAGGTGGCGGCTTCCCTGTTCTCTCCGAAAGTTCACCCTTTCCTTCTCTCCTCTTCCACTTCGACAATACTCTGCCAAGCAAGTACCCGAGCGCCCCTACCCCCCACATCAAGCACATTCTGAACACCTTGCTTCCCCCCATCCCAGCCGAGCACTCAATCGCTGTCCAACCAGTTCTGCTGCTCGGTCAAAGAACTTACGCACTGCGCGTACAGCCCCGACATCCCCGCAGTGAAAAACACATCGGTACCGATACTCAACCTTGGAATGATAGTCAGGTTCGAGAGAATACCCAGCCCGCACTTACTCCACTTCTTCGTGCAGATTGGTGAGAATTGGAGGTGTGGACTGCCGCGAGTCCAATGCGTCAAGTTCACTATATGCGAGGTAGTAGCCTCCTCCATAAGAGACTCCGCCTGGTCCCTTACCGATGGCAGAAGTTGGATTTGAGACGTCGCGAACTGACCGACTTCAGTGAGTGGGTGTGTCCGAAAGAGACGAATAATAGTCAAGAAAGGGTGTATCCCGGGTGTGAATAGACGGATCGGTCGAAAGGGCCTTGACTTGTCACGAATTCAGGTAGGTTAAGTTTCAAGAGAAGGCGATGGGGGAGAAGGAAGAGATGGCCCGGATACACAGAGAGAGCAAGATAACTGGATGAAAACAGCAGGCGATGCAAGTGGTGAAAGCGGAGTAGGAGGTGACGAGAGGGTGGGGAGTGCAATCGCAGTTTTGCTCTAGCAATGTACCCTATTTTTATATCGCCTCCTTTTGCTTTTGCGCAAATGTCTGCTCATCGCTAAACCCAACAATAGACCTCAAAGGCTTTTTCGGGGGACAAGTTGCTCTCACTCACCCAGCAGTCTGTCATCCACTTTAGGGCAGCCCGCGGTTTAAGTAAGCCCCCACCAGGCTACACCATCAGGCAGGGTAACTTTGATTGCTGGCAGCGCCTCGGCACTGGCGCTGCACCCCTCTATCATACTTCACATCTTCACATCTTCACATCTTCACATCTTCACATCCGCTTCCTAATAGAGACTCTCATGTCCACATCCCCACACATCACACCACATATAACAGGTATACCGGCGATCAGATAATTCTCATAAAGAGAAGTTTCTTGGGTTTAGGCCGGTGCAGTCCTCGAGCGTCTCTGCCAAATCTTTGTCAAAACACTAGTTTTCCACAACTCCAACATCAGCCTTTACTATGTGTACCACTGTTCTCCCCAGGTTCTCAACCCTCCTCCTCATTTTCTCGTCTTGCACTCGCAAACATCGTGTAGCCAAGCTAACCTCTGTCTACTCTAGGCATAGCATCACTAATGGCCAATGCGAGGAGTCTATCAACAGTCCATTTACTTTTAGGCAAACATCAAAAATGCTCTCTTCGAATAGAAAGCGATAGAATTCAAGCTTTCCTGAGGTGTAGCGAGAGCAATTTTGCCCAATTGCGTGCCAACAAACATTTCGCCTACCGTGACAGAATAAGATATATTTCCGTCCTAGATTCTATCTGTGCAATGGCAATACTCTTCCTTCGACCCCGCCTGTTAGGAAAATCACTTACTCTAAGCATGCTTGACCACATTCATAGTGTACAAAACAGAGCTCAATATGACCAACTCTTCATGGTTTGCTGGTCTTATTTCAAAATCCATTTCCAGCTGTGCTGGTAGCTTACTTTATAGGATATAGGATCTGGATGTCGATAAGGACGTGACGGAGAACAAGGTTATGCCAGGTCAATACCTGATCCTGAACTTTGATTTCTCAGGAGTGAGGCATGTGTAGGATTTGAACGAGGCTGCTCAGGAATTGGCATTTAATATTATTAAGCACTTGCAGCAATTCTATGCAGATTATTATTCCTATATTGGGGAGTCATTGAGCCAGCTGATATCTGAGAACATCAAACAGCGATCTGCAGTTAACAGTTTGACAAAACATGTTCAGTTTGTCAATCGGACTCTATGGGAGGTTAAGAATGGAGGAGACACGAAACATCCTCTCACCAATGTCAAAGGAGTAAGTCATGAATATGTTCTATCCTTGTATGGCTGGTATGTTATTAACCATCACAAGATTTACCTACTAGCCGATGAGTACGACACATTCTCCAACCAGTACATGGATCCCCCCAATCTGATAGACTGGGAACGATCCCGTACATTGTCACTTGTCAAAGATTTCTGGGCCACTGTAAAAGCTATGGTATGCCTACCCTATGGTATCTATAAATGCTTTATCACTGACATCTCTCAACTATCCTTGACCAGCATTACCAGTAGGTTCAACACTGCGGTAAATATGACATTCAATAAAGGAGTAGCTGGACTTTGTGGGTTAACCAGAGCAGATGTTGAAGAAGTGTAACGTGCTCACAAGGTGCTAATCACGTTAACGATAAAGGATATGATAGTTGGAAGGTGGCCTGCTGTTCCAGAGAGGAGGCGAGAGCTAAGAACTAAAGGAGGCTTCGAGGGTGTACAGAGGGACAAAGAAGTAACCGTTCAACCAAATATATCGAAATACGGTCTGTCAAAGTCTGCCTTTTCTATCGTAGAAACAGGCGGTCTTTAAATACACAAATCTGTTCATGTCTAGCATGAACGAAACTAATCAAAGGTATCAATTGATACTATTTGGAAAAACTCCTTAAGTATCAAAACGATACTTAAAACAAAACATAAAACAAAGCAAGTATCAAAGCGATACTTAAAACAAAACATAAAACAAAACCAAGTATCAAACTATACTTAAAACTAAACGTAAAACAAAACCAAGTATCAAACGATACTTAAAACAAACCAAGTATCAAAGCGATACTTAAAACAAAACATAAAACAAAACCAAGTATCAAGCGATACTTAAAACAAACCAAGTATCAAAGCGATACTTAAAACAAAACATAATACAAAACCAATAACTGTTCACCCGTACTGGTTACATTTCCCAAAACAAAACAACTGTTTAAAACAAACAAATCCTAATAATCATCAAAAGCGGATTCTGAGAAACTCATGGCTTCAGTTTCTGCAAGAAATTCCTCATCATAAGTATCACACCAGGGGCAGGAAGAAACCCTAAGGAAACACTTAGACTCAAAGAAATATAAATCACTGTAGTCACAAATACCAGATTCGCGTTGTACATCAACCCAAGTGTGATCGCAATCAGGACAGTAATCTATCCAGAGGATTTCGAAATAGTCTTCAAGTTGGATAGCATGGCGGTTCAACAACAGTCCAACAATCTGTTGTCGCAGCCTGACATTGAGCTCCACATAGTTTGACATCGTTATGGTATTCGGATAGTGATTGGTGACTAGATAAAGTTGTCGAGAGCCTGTTCCATAGCTTGAATCTCCTCATCGCTGCTTTCGAACTCAGACTCAAAGTGTGGTGCCCAAAGTCCATCTCTAGCTTCGAGTTCTACGCGCTATCGCTCAGTTTCTGGCATTGTAGGTGTCCAGCACATGGTGATATAATTGATTGTTGGGGGGAGGGATTCGTTAGGGAGGTTGTCTTTCCACCATCCGTTCACCATATCCATAGCGTGCTCTAGTCCTTCCAGTGGTTCCCAACTGTTTTCGCTTGTCGGATATCCTTTCCATTTGACTAGGAACTGATCATTTCCATGCCAAAGGCGGTGGTCTCTGATTTCTTCAACTTCCCATTCATCCTTCTTATCGATGATGATACGTGTAGGTCGAGAGTGGGCTCTTCCAGGAAACTTGGAGTTGCCATTTGGATGGAATCGCTTGACAGCTGAGGCGTGAAAGACTGCAGTATTGCGGCGGTACATGCGTCCATCCATCTGGACAGTGTAGCTCTCGGTATGCTCGTCAAAGGATATGACTTTGAAGGGTCAGCGCCATCGGGGTTGCAGTTTCTTGCTGCATCCGACATTAGTAATGAACATGTTACCGTGTACCATGAGCATGTCTCCTGGTGAGATGGGGACATGTTTGCGTCGTCGTTTCTGGACAATAGTGGTGCTTGGGAATCGGGCAGCCTTAACAGCTTGGAAGGCATCCTTCCGAATTGCTTGGTGGCGGTTTAGATGGTCATCAGAAGCAGGGACTGAGGAGTTCTTAAATAATGTTGTAGGTAAGAGGGGGTCTTGACGGCCAAAGACTGCCTTGTATGGTGACATCTCCAAGGTATCTGAAAATCCGTCGTTGATATATGCAGCGAGCTCAACATGGGCTGGTTCCCAGTTGGTTTGTCGTTCATTTATCATGTTCCTAATTCCGGTCTTAACTTCGCGAATCTTTCTTTCTGCTTGGCCATTTGTCTTATGATGTCCAGGGGCAGCGATAATGTGGTTTATTCCGAGAGAGATCAAGGTTTGCTTCCAGAATCTGGCGGTAAAGCGGGGATCAGCATCACGGACAATAGATAAGGGGTACCCATGGGGGGTAAACAGGTATCGTTGGAGGTTATTCCAGGTGTCTTTGCAGGAATCGGTAAGCTTCATTGGTATGAGCAATGTGTATCCCGAGAATTGGTCCACAGCTACCAAGATGGTGTCATATCCAGCCGATTTATTGAATGGTCCTGCAAAATCGATGGCATATGATACGAATATTTCACCTGGTAGTTGGAGGGTTTGTGCTTTTCCTTCAGGTAGTTGTGTTCACTCCTTGTTTGCCGGGCAGAGTTCACATTGTTTGACGAAATCGCAGAAGTCCTTTCTCATTTCAGGCCAGTAAACATATGCTGAAGTATTTTGGAGGTTGCAGTCCGCACTGTGGTGTCCTTTGTTGTGAATCTCGGATATGACATATTCTCTAATAGTCATTCCATTGAATATATGGCCCTCTGGTATGTATAGGCAACGTTCACCATAATGGGTGCTGGTATAGACCATTCCATTTGTTATGTTGTAGGGAGCAAGATCTCCATGCCTGGAGCTATCCATGGCTTTGAAGTAAATCAAGTCATGGCGATATCCTGCTATCATTTGGCTTCGGAAAGAGGAGGTTAATTCTTCTGTGGTTGATCTAACATCTCGTTCATCCTCGATTAGGGATCGTCTTGTTGGTTCGATAGAGGCTTCCTTTTCCACAAAGGTTTTGTAGAGTTGACGCCGATGCTCGGGAATAGTAGAGGGTATGACCGAGACAATAGTTCCCTTGTTGTATACTCGTAAGCGTCCACCATATAGTGGTCGTGAATCGATTATGGGAGGAGAGGATGGCGGGCCTCACTGTGGAGGGTGTAAATAGGACATTGCATCCACGTAGACTGCTGCTTGTTCGAGTTCTTCAAGACCTTGGTATCGTATTGGAGCAGGGTTAAGGACGTGAGGAGATTGGGTTGATTTATTTTCATCGATCATCTCTTCTTCTCCTTCCATGGTGTCGAAACTGGTGTCTTTGGCATCATCAGCAGGCATATAGTACGGTCACTGGTATCTGTTTCCGAATTTAATCTCAGTCTGGTGAAAAGGGCAAGTGTCCTGGTAACAGTGGGACCAGCGGAGCCTTCTTTGTTCAAGTTCGTGAGGAGGTGTGCTGCGCAGTGTGCAATTGTGTTTCCATTCTTCATCAATGTCCTTTCCTCGTGCGGTTCCAGTAGCACTGTACATGGTGTAAGAGAAAGGATTGGTGGGAGTGGCAGAGCTGGCAGCAGCCATCGATGGTGCCTGTTCATAGGAGGTGTCGTCAGGGCTGTCTTCGCTTTGTCTTGTGTGGTCGTGAACGAGAGGGGGGTTTGCAATGTCTTGGTTCTCATATAGGCGGGAGAGAGCATCAGCTAAATAGTTCGTTCTTCTAGCGTTATAGATCATTTTTGCATCCTATTTGCTGATTTCACCTATCCATCTTGTTCTTGTCCTTCCGGGTATCCTTTCTGTTTTAAGGTTAGTGAGTGGTTGGTGGTCAGTAATAATAGGGAAAGTATTGCTCATCAGGATGTGGTTGAAAGTAGCGAGAGCATCAATCACAGCAAGGGCTTCCTTGTCTGTTTTTCAATAGTTCATCTGTGAGTTAGTGAACTTCCTGCTGTGTAATGCCGCTGGCCTTGCCGTTTCATGGGAGCCCCCTTGCCCAACGCATACTCCAACTCCGACATCCGATGCATCAGTAATCAGCCATATCGGTTCTGGATTACTATAGTCGATAGGTTGAATAACGTTCGCGTTTTTAATCTATTGCTTGATGTTGGTAAAGGCTTGGTCATGACTGTGGGTCCAGAAAAATTCTGCATTGCCGGTAAGGTCTGTGAGCGGCGCTGTCACAGTGGCGTGGTGTGGGAGGAACAGGGAAATATAGTTCACTAGTCCTAGGAATCGCATGAGTTCCTTTTGATTCCGGGGTGTTGACCATTCTGTTAAACAGGCTATTTTTCCAGGGGCTGCGTGTATTCCTTCATCATCTATACCATGTCCTAGGATATTGAGTTTATCGGCAAACAGAATTGATTTGTTTCTGTTAGCGTAGAATTTAGCTTCCCTCAGTTTGGTACAAACCAATCCTATATGGTAGGCATGTTCTATTTCGGTGCTCGAGAAGATGAGAATATCATCAAGGTAGACCCAAACAAAATGGTGGAGGTATTCGCTTAGCAGGTTTTCCATAATTCGCATAAAGGTGACGGCGCATTCATATCACCTTGTAACATAACTTGGCTAATGAAACTTCCGAAGGGTGTTTTGAAACTGTTGTAACGTTCGCTTTCTGGGTCTAACCTTGTTTGGAAGTAGGCATCGCTTAGGTCAATCTTACTTCGGAATCTTGCCCGTCCAACTGCATTTAGAATCTGTGTTTGGTTTGGGATAGCGGAGCTGTCCATAACTGTGTTTTCGTTCCGTAGCTTAAGGTCAACCAAAGGGCGGATGGTTTTGCCATCTGCTTTGGGTTGAACAAATATAGGAGCGGTACCTGGGGCTTCTGCTTGGTAGATGACTACTCTTCTTTGCTGTTGGTTGATCTAATCACAAAGTGGACTTTTGTATGCGTCAGGAATAGAGTAGGTGGGTTGGTTCTTAAGATTAGAGGGGTCTCAGAGGTGGATGTGGTGATTCACCTCTCTCATAGGTGGTAGTTCTTCGGGTATTTGATCGGGGAAAACATCATAGTACTCATCCAATAGTCGTAGTGCAGTTGCTTTACAGACTGCGGCTCGGTACCCTCTGCTTGTTGGCTTATATGAGACTCTAACCTTCTGCTCTGGGAAATCGATAGTTGATTCCCCACACCTGATTATAGCTTTTGGCGATTCAGGAATGGCATGCCTATTAGGGCATCGTATTTGGTTAAATTTCCAACCAGCATTTCCTGGGGGGGTAGGACTCCAGAACCAAGTCGTATGTTCGCACTGCAGGTTTTATGGCTTGTAGATCGTGATCCTTTTACTGCCATATTTACTGGTATGAGTTGGTTAAGGTCTCGAGTGGGGAGTCAATGGACAGAGACGAAAGCATTACTGATCATATCTCTTCCGCTTGCGCCAGTGTCGAATAGGACTCGAGCCCTTTTGCCCTTGATCAGGATAGTACCTTCTAGAGCGGTGTGTGCTTGGAATGTAGCCGGAGGTCGAACACCTTTGCATTCCACATCGATATATCCGATATGGATCTCTTCATATTCACTGGGTTGGGAGTTATCGCTTTCAACATAGTTGGCCATCGCCTCTTGCTTAATTGCCTTTCCTTTTCCTTTCTTCCTAGGACAGTTCTTTGCCATGTGTCCTGTTTTTCCACATTCAAAACATTCTCCTTTTTGCCACCTCGATTCTTGGGAGGATTTTGTTTTCTTCTTGAAAACCCGTCGGGTATTGTCTTCAGAGTTGTTGGAGGCTTTGTGTCATGGCTGGCTATTCCTATTAGAGGATGTCTGTGTTTTGTGGGCCTTGGTCTCATGGAGAATGGCGTCCTTTCATTCTGCTCTTGCAATTATTCCTGCAATATCATAGCCGTCTTCCTCGAGTCGTTCAACTTCTCGCCAGAAGGTAGGGTGCATGGTGTCGTAGAATCGTCGCTTGAGGATGTATTTGGAGATACTTCCTCTCTCCATCCGGTCCTTATACATCGTAAGGTCTGTAGCCACAGCGGTGATTCGCTTAACATGTATTCCGTTAACTTGGTGGAGCTGGTTGAATTTGTTGTATAGGAGGTCGTTGGTTATAGAGGATTGGAATCGTCCTTTCAGGTAATCGAGAACTGTAGTTCCTCTTAATCTTACATTCCCGCCGAAATCCTTATAGCATTGGTGGTATGTGTCGGTTGCCTTTCCTTCGCAGAATGATCCAAATATATGTCCGGTTGTAGGGTCTTCCACATATTTTCCTTGTAAGAGTAGGAAGTGTGAGAGTTCTCTTGCCCATCGGTCAAAGGCTTCAGGTTTGAGGTCTTTTCCTTCTCCTGTGAACTTTGCTGGGAGGTGGAGTTTAAACTTAGGGGGTTCAAATGCTGCGGGTACCTCCTCTTCTTCAGGCCTTGCCCGAGATTTCCCTCCACCAGACGGCCCTCCTCCTGTGCTAGCCATATCTGATTCGCTACTGGATTTAGGGTCGTTTCTAGATTCAAAAGAAGGCTTCTTTGCTGGAGTAGAAGGGAATTCTCCGAGAGGTTGTGTATCTTCCGTGTTTGCAGGATTGCCCGGCTCTTTAGTAGAGCGCCGGAGTTGTTTCTTTCTTGTAAGGTCTTGCCGTGAGATTTGCTTCCCACTCCAGATCATCAAAGACACTATCTTAGGTTTGAGATGAAGCCGAATGTGCTATGATTCTGGCGCTTCTCTCCACTAGCATTCTGATGTGGATATCGATAGGTTGATCAGGCCTAAATCTAGGGACAGGTTCTTAACCACTTACTGAGGATAAAAAAATGTAACATGTTCGCAAGGTGCTAATCACGTTAACGATAACGGATACAATAGTTGGAAGGTGGCCTGCTCTTCCAGAGAGGAGGCGAGAGCTAAGAACCAAAGCAGGCTTCGCGGGTGTACTGAGGGACAAAAAAGTAACCGTTCGACCAAGTATATTGAAATACTGTCTGTCGAAGTCTGCCTTTTCTATCGTAGAAACAGGCAGTCTTTAAATACACAAATCTGTTCATGTCTAGCATGAACGAAACTAATCAAAGGTATCAATTGATACTCTTTGGAAAAACTCCTTAAGTATCAAAGCGATACTTAAAACAAAACGTAAAACAAAACTAATAACCATGTACCCGTACCGGTTACAAGAAGCATTAGAGAGAATTTGTGGATCCAAAACTGACATTAAGAGATATCTCGACTGGTTAACCAAATATGCCAATGGGTATCACTTCTCCAGTAACAGGGGGTCCGAACCTGAGTTCAACAGGGATACAAGCTGTAACATGTTCACAATATGCTAATCACGTTATTTGTAAAAGATACGAGAGTTGGCAGGTGGCCTGTTCTTCCAGAGAGAAGGTAAGAGCTAAGAACTAAAGGAGGCTTCGAGGGTGTACTGAGGAACAAGAAAAGTAACCGTTCAGCCCAGTATATTGAAATACTATCTGTCGCAGTCTGCCTTTTCTATCGTAGAAATAGGTGGTCTTTAAATATACAAATCTGTTCATGTCTAGCATGAATGAAACTAATCAAAGGTATTAATTGTTACACTTTGGTAAAACTTATTAACTATCAATGCGATACTTAAAACAAAACATAAAACAAAACCAATTATCAAATGATACTTAAAACAAATCAAGTATCAAATGATACTTAAAACAAACCAAGTATCATAGCGATACTTAAAACAAAACATAAAACAAAACCAAGTATCAAAGCAATACTTAAAACAAAACATTAAACAAAACCCATAATCGAGTACCTGTACCAGTTACCCCAATGATGTCCAGGAGCAGCCATAATCTGGTTGATTGCGAGGGAGGTCAAGGTTTGTTTCCAGGATTTGGTGGTGAAACAGGGATCGGCATCACTGACAATAGATAATTGGTATCCATGGGGGGTGAATAGGTATCGTTAGAGGTTATTCGAGGTGTCTTTGGAGGAATCAGTAACCTTCATTGGTATGAGCCATGTGTATCCAGAAATCCAATCCACAGCTACCAAGATAGTGTCATATACGGTGAACTTGTTGAATGGTCCTGCAAAATCCATAGCATAGGATTCGAATATTTTGCAGTGTAGCTGGACGGCCTGCACTTTCCCTTCAAGTAGTTGTGTTGGTTCCTTATTTGCTTGCCAGAGTTCACATTGTTTGATGCAATCATGGAAGTGCTTTCGCATTTCAGGCTAGTAGACATATTCTGAGGCATATTGGATGTTGCAGTCTGCACCATGGTGTTCTTTGTGGTGGATTTTGGTAATGACATATTCCCTAATAGTCATTCCATTGAACATATGGCCTTTCGGAATGTATGGGCAATGTGCCCCATAACGGGTACTAGTATAAACCATTCTATTCGATATGTTGTAGGGGGCGAGATCTCCATGCCTAGAACTATCCATTGCTTTGAAATAGATCGGGTCATGGTGATATCCTGCTATCATTTGGCTTCAAAAGGAGGAGGTTAATTCTTCTGTAGTTGATCTAATATCTCCTTCATCCTCAATGAGAGATCCTCTTTTCAGCTCGATAGGGGCTTCCTCTTCCTTAAAGATTTCATAGAGTTGTCACTGATGCTCAGGAATTGTGAGAGGCATGACAGAAACAATAGTTTCATTGTTGTATACTCGTAAGGGTCCACCATACAGTGGTTCTGAATCAGGTATGGGGGGAGAAGATGGCAGAGCTGACTGTGAAGGGTGTAGGTAAGATATTGCATCCACGTAGGCTGCTGCTTGTTCGAGTTCTTCAAGACCTTGGTGTTATTTTGGGGTGGAGCTAAGGGTGAGGTGCGGTTGGGTTAATTCATTATTAACATCATCTATTACCTCTTCTGCTCCTTCTGCATTGTCTAAATTGGTGTTTTTGAAATCATCAGCAGAAATATAGCATGATCGCTGGTATCTGTTGCCAAATTTAATTTCAGTCTGTTGAAAGGGGTAAGTATCGAGGTAACAGCAGACCAGTGGAGTCTGCATTGTTTAAGCTTGTAAGGAGGTGTGCTGCGGAGAGTGCAATCATCTTTCTACTTGTCATCAATATCCTTTCCTCGTTCTGTTCTGGCAGCCTTGTACATGGTGTAAGAGAAGGATTGGAGGGAGTAGCAGAGCTAGTAGTAGCCATCGATGGTTCTTATTCATAGGAGGTGTTGTCAGGGCTGTCTTCGCTTTGTCTTGTGTGGTTATGAACAAGAAGAGAGTCTTTGAGTTCTTGGTTCTCGTATAGGCCGGAGAGAGCATCAGCTAAATAGTTGGTTCTTCCAGGGGTATAGATGATTTTTGCATCGTATTTGTTGATTTCTCCTATCCATCGCATTCTTCTCCTTCTCAGAACCTTTTTCGTTTTAGGGTTAGTAAGGGGTTGGTAGTTGGTGACAATGGTGAAGGTATTGCCCATTAGGATATGGTTGAAAGCGGTAAGAGCATCAATCACAGCAAGGGCTTCCTTGTCTGTCGTTCCATAGTTTATCTGTGTATTAGTGAACTTCCTGCTTTATAATGCCGCCGGTCTTGCGGTTTCATAGGAGGCGCCTTGTCTAACCCATGCTCCAACTCCAACATCTGATAGGTCAGTTATCAGCCATATTGGGTCAGGTTTACGGTAGTCAATAGGTTGTATAACATTGGCGTTTTTAATCAATTCCTTGATGTTGGTCAAGGCTTTGTCATGAGTATGGGTCCAGACAAATTCTGCATTGCTGGTAATGACTGTGAGCGGTGCTGTTACAATGGGGTGGTGTAGTAGGAACTGTGAGATATAGTTGACTAGTCATAAGAATCGCATGAGCTCCGTTTGATTTTGGAGTGATGTTTATTCTGTTAAACAGGATATCTTTCCTGGGACTACAGGTATTCCTTCGTCATCTATAACATCTCCTAGGATATCGAGCTTATCGGCAAACAGGATGGATTTGTTTCTGCTAGCATAGAACTTGGCTTCCCTCAGTTTGGTACAAACTAAACCTATATGGTAGGCATGTTCTATTTTGGAGTTTGAGAAGATGAGAATATCATCGATGTAAACCCAGACAAAATGGTGGAGGTATTCGCTTAGAAGGTTGTCCATAATTCGCATAAAGGTGGTGGACGTATTCATATCACCTTGCAATATAACTCTGATAATGAAACCTCTATAGGATGTTGTGAAACTGTTATAGTATTCAGATTCCAGATCTAACCATGTCTGGAAGTAGGCATCGCTTAGGTCAATCTTGCTTTGGAATCTAGCCCATCCGACGGCATTCATGATTTGGGTTTGGTTTAGGATAGTGGAGCTGTCCATAACCGTGTTTTCGTTACGTAGTTTGAGGTCAACCAAGGGGCGGATTCTTTCGACATCTGCTTTGGGTAAAACAAGCATAAGAGTGGCACCTGGAGCTTCTACTCGGTAGATGACTCCTCTTCTTAGTTGTTGGTTGATTCAGTCACATAGTAGGCTTTTGTATGCATCAGGAATAGAGTAGGTAGGTTAGTTCTTAAGATTAGAGGGGTCTCAAAGGCAGATGTGGTGGTTTACTTCCCTCATAGGCAGTAGTTCTTTGGGAATCTGATCAGGGAAACCATCAGAATGCTCATCCAATAGGCGTTGGGCAGTTGCTTCACAGACTGCGGCTCAATACTCCCCGCTTGTTGGTTTACATGAGACCCTAACCTTCTGATCGGAGAAATCGATGGTTGATTCCCCATATCTGATTATAGCTTCATGGTGGTTCAGGAAAGTTATTCCTATCACAGCATCATACTAGGCTAGATTTCCAACTAGCATCCCCTGGGGAGGGAGGATGGCAGAGCCAAGTCGAATAGTTGCGCTGCAGGTTTTATGACTTGTTGATCGTGACCCTTTTACTGCCATATGGACTGGTATGGGCTGGCTAAGGTCACGTGTTGGGAGTCCATGGACAGAGATAAAGGCATTACTGATCATGTCTCTTTCAATTGTGCGTGTGTCGAATAGGACGTGTGCCTTCTTGCTATTGATCAGGATAGTACCTTCTAGGGCGGTGTTTGTTTTAAATATAGCAGCAGGTCAGACACTATTGTATTCCACATTGATATATCCACTATAGATCTCCACATATTCGCTGGATTGAGTATTATCACTATCGCTCAAATCATTATTGGCCAATGCTTCTTGCTTAATTGTCTTTCCTTTCCCTTTCTTCGTAGGATGGTTCTTTGCCATCTGTCCTGTCTTTCCACATTCAAAAATTTCTTCTTTCTGTCACCTTAATTCTTTGGAGGATTTTAACTTCTTTTTGAAAACCCATGGGGTATCTTCTTCAGAGTTATTGCAGGGCTTGTATCGTGGTTGCCTATTGCTACTAGATGATGCCTGTATTTTGCATGCCTTGGTTTCGTGAATGATGGCATCCTTTCGTTCCGCCCTTGTAATTATTATTGCATGTAACCAGAACGGGTACTGGGTTATTGGTTTTGTTTTATGTTTTGTTTTAAGTATCGCTTGGATACTTGGTTTGTGTTAAGTATCGTTTGATACTTAGTTTTGTTTTATGTTTTGTTTTAAGTATCGCTGGGATACTTAATTAGTTTTACCAGAGTGTATCGATTAATACCTTTGATTAGTATCGTTCATGCCAGACATGAACAGATTTTGTATTTAAAGACCCCCTGTTTCTACGATAGGAAAGGCAGACTTCGACAGATAGTATTTTAATATACTTGGTTGAAGGGTTACTTCTTTGTTCCTTAGTACACCCTCGAAGCCTCATTTAGTTTTCAGCTCTCGCCTCCTCTCTGGAAGAGCAGGCCACCTGCCAACTATCGTATCTATTACCAATAACCTGATTAGCACCTTACGAACACATTACATTTTTTTAACCTCAGCAAGTGGTTAAGAACCTGTCCCAGGATTTAGGCCTGATCAACCTATCGTTATCCACCTCACAACCCTAGCAGAGAGAAGCGGTAGAATCATAGCACATTCGGCTTCGTCTCAAATCTGTAACGTGTTTGAAGGGTGCTAATCACGTTATCAACAATAGATACGATAGTTGGCAGGTAGCCTGCTCTTCCAGAGTGGAGACGAGAGCTGAGAACTAAATGAGGCTTCGAGGGTGTACTGGGGAACAAAGAAGTAACCGTTCAACCAAGTATATTGAAATACTCTCTGTCGAAGTCTGCCTTTTCTCTCGTAGAAACAGGCGGTCTTTAAATACACAAATCTGTTCATGTCTAGCATGAATGAAACTACTCCAATTTATCAAACGATACACTTTGGTAAAACTCCATAAGTATCGAAGCGATACTTACAACAAAACATAAAACAAAACCAAGTATCAAACGATACTTAAAACAAACCAAGTACTAAACGATACTTAAAACAAACCAAGTATCAAAGCAATACTTAAACAAAACTTAAAAGCAAACCAAGTATCATACGATACATAAAACAAACCAAGTATCAAAGCGATACTTAAAACAAAACATAAAACAAAACCAATAACCGAGTACCCGTACCGGTTACAAAATCCAAGATAGAGTCTTTGATGACCAGGAGTGGGAAGCAAATCCTATGACAAGACCTTACATGAAACAAACAACCCTGTCGCTCTGCTAAGAAGCCAGACAAATCTGTAAACATGGAAGACACACAACCTTTAGGAGAATTCCCTTCTACTCCAGCAAAAAAGACTTCCTTTGAACCTCCAATTGACCCCGAATCCAGTAGCCAATCAGACATGGCTAGCACAGGAGGAGGGCCCTCTGGTGGAGGAAAATCTCTGGCTAGGCCTGAAGAAGAGGAGGTACCCGCAGCATTTGAACCTTCTAAGTTTTTACTCCACCTCCGAGCAAAGTTTACAGGAGAAGGAAAAGACCTCAAACAACAAGTCTTTAACCGATGGGCGATGGAACTCACTCACTATCTTCTCCTGCAAGGGAAAGATGTGGAAGACCCTACAACTAGACTATACGTTGGATCATTCTCCGAAGGAAAGGCAACCGACACATACTACCAATACTATAAGGATTATGGCGGAAATGTAAGATTAAGAGGATCTACAGTCCTCCATTACTTGAAAGGCCGATTCCAATCCTTCATCACCAACGACCTCCTATACAACAAATTCAACCAGCTCCAGCAAGTTAATGGAACACATGTCCAGAGGATTACAGATGTAGCTAAGAATCTATTGATGTATAAGGACCAAATGAAGAAAGGAAGCATTTCCAACTACATCCTTAAATGACTCCTCTATGATACTATGCATCCTATCCTCCGACGAGAGGTAGAACTACTCGAGGAAGATGACGACGATATTGCAATTATAATTGCAAGACCAGAATGAAAGGACGCCATTCTCCATGAGACCAAGGCATACAAGAAACAGACATCCTCTAGCAGGAATAGCCAACCACAGCGCAAGTGCTCCACCAACTCTGAAGAAGATACCCCACGGGTTTTCAAAAAGAAGTCAAAATCCTCCAAGGAATCAAGATGACAGAAACGATAATGTTTTGAATGCGGAAAAACAAGATACATGGCAAAGAACAGCCCTACGAAGAAAGGGAAAGGAAAGGCAATTAAGCAAGAAGCATCGGCCAACAATGTTGAGAGCAATAGTGATAATACCCAATCCTGTGAATATGAGGAGATCCATATCGGATATATCAATGTGGAGTGCAACAGTGTCCGACCTCCGGCTACATTTAAAGCACACACCACTCTGAAAGGTACTATTCGGATCAATGGCAAGAGGTCTCATGTCCTATTCATCACTGGTGCAATCGGAAGAGACATGATCAGTAATGTCTTTGTCTCTGTTCATGGACTCCCAACTCAAGACCTTAACCAACCCATACCAGTCAATATGGTAGTAAAGGGATCACGATCAACAAGCCATAAAACCTGCAGTCCAACAATTCGACTAGGTTCTGCCGTCCTCCCTCCCCAGGAAATGATAGTAGGAACCCTGGCCAAATATGATGCCTTGATAGGGATGGCATTCCTGAATCGCCACAAAGCTGTAATCAGGTGTGGGGAATCTACCATCAATTTCACAGATCATAAGGTCAGAGTTTCCTGCAAGCCAATAAGCGGAGAATACTGAGCCACAGTTTGTGAAGCAAGAGCCCAATGCCTATTGGATGAATACTCTGATATTTTCCCTGATCTGATTCACGAAGAACTACTGCCTATGAGAGAAGTGAACCATCGCATCCGTCTTTGAGACCCCTCTAATCTTAAGAACCAACCTACCTAGTCTATCCCTGACGCATACAAACGCCCACGATGTGGCTGGATCAACCAACAACAAAGAAGAGGGGTCATCTACTGAGCAGAAGCCCCAGGTGCTGCTCCTATGTTTTTTCAACCCAAAGCAGATGGCAAAAGAATTCCCCCCTTGGTTGACCTCAAACTACGGAATGAAAACACGGTTATGGACAGCTCTGGTATCCCAAACCAAATCCAAATTATGAATCCAGTTGGACGGGCTAGATTCGGAAGCAAGATGGCCCTAAGCGATGCCTACCTCAAGACAAGGTTAGATCCAGAAAGCGAACGCTACACCAGTTTCAAAACACCCTTCGGAAGTTTCATTAGCCGAGTTATGTTGCAAGGTGATCTG
>NW_003298873.1:0-11289 GCF_000151645.1 Tuber melanosporum | reverse complement strand
GGTACATTGATGATATTATTATCTTCTCGGACACCAAAACAGAACATGCCTACCATATAGGTTTGGTTTGTACTAAACCAAGGCAAGCTAAATTCTATGCTAGCAGAAACAAATCAATTCTATTTGCCGATAAGCTCAATATGCTAGGACATGTGATAGATGACGAAGGGTTACATGCAGCCCCTGGAAAAATATCCCATTTAAAAGAATGAACAACACCCCAGAATAAAAAAGAACTCATGCGATTCCTAGGATTAGTCAACTATATCTCCCAGTTCTTACCACACCACGCCATTGTGACAGCACCACTCACAATCCTCACCGGCAATGCAGAATTTGTCTGGACCCACACTGATGACCAAGCCTTTACCAACATCAAGGAATTGATTAAAAACACCAATGTTATACGACCTATCGACTACCATAAAACAGAACTGATATGGCTGATTACTGACGTGTCGGATGTAGGGGTTGGAGCATGGATTGACCAAGGAGCCTCCCATAAAACAGCAAGACTGGCAGAATTACACAGCAGGAAGTTCCTAATTTACCAATGAACTATGGAACGACGGACAAGGAAGTCCTCGCTGTGATTGATACTCTTACCACTTTCAACTACATCCTGATAGGCAATACCTTCACCATTGTCACCGACCATCAACTTCTTACTAACCTTAAAACGCAAAGAGATCCTAAAATGAGAAGAATGCAATATATAGGAGAAATCAGCAAATACGATGCAAAAATCATCTATACCCCTGGAAGAATGAACTATTTAACTGTTGCTCTCTCCCGCCTATATGGAAATCAAGGACTCGCAAACCCGCCTCTCATTTATGACCTTACAAGACAAAGCGAAGACAGTCCTGACGATACATCCTATCAACAAGAACCATCGATGGCTACTGCCAGCTCTGCCGCTCCATCTAATTCTTTCTCTTACACCATGTAAAGAGCTGCTAGAACTGAACGAGGAAAAAACATTGATGACAAGTGGAAAGACAATTGCACCCTCCGCAGCACACCTCCTCACGAGCTTGAACAAAGCAGACTCCACTGGTCCAACTGTTATCTTGATACCTGCCCTTTTCAACAGACTGAGATAAAATTTGGCAACAGATACCGGTGACCATACTATATGTCTGCTGATAATTCCAAAAACACAAGCTTCAATACCACAGAAGAAGCAGAAGAGATAATGGATGAACATGGATCGACCCAACCTCCCCTTACTCTTAATTGTATTCCAAGATGACAGCAAGGTCTTGAAGAACTCGAATAAGCAGCAGCTTACACGGATGCAATATCTTACCTACACCGTCTGCAGTCAGCACCGCCATTCTCTCCTCCCCTAATCGATTCAAGACCAGTATACGGTTGACCCTTACAAGTATACAACAATGAAACCATTGTTTCTGTCATACCACCCACGATCCCAGAGCATCACCGACAGCTCTGTGAAACCTTTGAAGAAGTAGAAGCCCCTATTGAACCGACAAGAGGATCCCTATTTGAGAATGAACGAGATGTTAGATTAACCACAGAGGAATTTACCTCCTCGTTCCAAAGCCTGATGATAGCAGGATATCGCCATGACCCGATTTACGTCAAAGCTATAGATAGCTCCAGACATCGAGACCTCTTCCCTTACAACATATCAAACGGAATGGTCTATACCAGCACCCATTATGGTGAACATTGCCGATACATCCTGAAAGACCATATGTTCAATAGAATGACTATTAGGGAATATGTCATCACCGAAATCCACAATAAAGGAGACCATAGTGTGGACAGCAACCTCCAATATGCCTCAGAATATGTTTACTAGCCTGAAATGCGAAAGGACTTCCGTGATTTCGACAAACAATGTGAACTCTGCCAAGCAAATAAAGAGAAAATAGAACAACCTGAAGGGAAGGCGCAGACCCTCCAACTGCCATGGGAAATATTCGAATCCTGTGCCATCGATTTCCCAGGACCATTCAACAAATCCGTTGAATATGATACCATCTTGGTAGCTGTGGATTGATTTTCTGGATACACATGGCTCATACCAATGAAGGTTACTGATTCCTCCAAAGACACCTGGAATAACCTCCAACAATACCTATTTACCCCCCATGAGTACCCATTATCTATTGTCAATGATGCTGATTCCCATTTCACCACCAGATTCTGGAAGCAAACCTTGACCTCCCTCGGAATCAACCACATTATGGCTACCCCTGGATATAATGAGACAAATGGCCAAGCAGAACGAAAAATCTGGGAAGTAAAGACCGGAATTTGGAACATGATCAATGAACGACAAAACAACTGGGAACCAGCCCTCGTTGAGCAGGCCACATATATCAATGCCGGATTTTCAGACACCTTGGGAATGTCTCCATACAAGGCAATCTTTGACTGTCAACACCCTCTCCTACCTACCACTCTATTTAAGAACTCCTAGGTTTCTGCCTCCGATGACCACCTAAACCACCATCAAGCAATTTGGAATGATGCCTTTCAAGCTATTAAAGCTGCTCAATTTTGAAGCACTACTACGGCTCCGAAGCAACGACACAAACATGTCCCTATTTCACCATGTGATATGCTCATGGTACTTGGAAACATGTTCATTACCAATGTTGGACGCAGCAAGAAATTACAACCCCAATGGCGAGGACCTTTCAAAGTCTTATCCTTTGACGAGCATACAGAAAACTACCATGTCCAGATGAATGGACACATGTACCGCCACAATACTGCAGTTTTCCACACTTCTGCTGTCAAGCGATTGCACCCAAATGACGACTCCAAGTTCCCTGGAAGAACCCACTCTCAACCTGCACTTATTATCATTGACAAGAAAGATGAATGGAAAGTTGAGGAAATCCGAGACCACCGCCTTTGGGATGGAAATGATCAGTTCCTGGTCAAATTGAAAGGTTATCCAACGAGCAAAAACAGCTGGGAACTACTAGAAGGACTAGAGCATACTATGGATATGGTGAATAAGTGGTGGAAAGACAACATGCCAAACAAATCCCTCCCTCCAACGATCAATTACATCACAATGTGCTGGACACCAATGATACCTGAGACAGAGTGATAGCAGATGGAACTCGAAGCAAGGGATGGGTTTTGGGCACCACACTTTGAGTCGGAATTCGAAAGTAGAAATGAGGAAAATCAAGCTATGGAGCAGGCTCTGGACAACCCTATCTGATCACCAATCACCATCCGAATACCATAACAATGTCAAACTATGTGGAACTCAATGTGAGACTGCGATAACAGATTGTTGGACTGTTGTTGAACCGCGATGTTATCCAACTTGAAGACTACTTCGAAATCCTCTTGATAGACTACTATCCTGATTGCGACCATGCTAGAGTTGATGTACAGCATGAATCTGGTATTCGTGACTACTGTGATTTACATTTCTTTGAGTCTAAATGTTTTCTCAGGATTTCTTCTTATATCTGGTGTGACACTTCGGATGAAGAAGAGATGGCGGAAATTGAAGCCTTTAGTTTCTCAGACTCCGCTCTTGATGATTATTTAGTTTTGTTAGTTTAAACAGTTGTTTTGCTTTGGGGAATGTAACCGGTACAGGTACTCGGCTATTGGTTATGTTTTATGTTCTGTTTTAAGTATCGCTTGGATACTTGGTTTGTTTTAAGTATCATTTGATACTTGGTTTGTTTTATATTTTTTTTCAAGTCTCGCTTTGATACTTAATTAGTTTTACCAGAGTGTATCGATTGATACCTTTGATTAGTTTCGTTCATGCTAGACATGAACAGATTTTGTATTTAAAGACCGCCTGTTTCTACGATAGAAAAGGCAGACTTCGACAGATAGTATTTTAATATACTTGGTTGAACGGTTATTTCCTTGTTCCTCAGTACACCCTCGAAGCCTCCTTTAGTTTTCAGCTCTCGCCTCCTGTCTGGAAGAGCAGGCCACCTGCCCACTATCGTATCTATTACCGATAATGTGATTAGTACCTTGATAACACGTTACATCGCAATATCATGAGAATCTTCCTCAAGTAGTTCTACAACTCGCCAGAGGATAGAATGCATGGTATCATAGAATTGTCGCTTAACGATGTAGTTGGAAATGCTTTCTTTCTTCTTGTAGTCCTTATCCATCATCACATCTGTAGCTACATCTGTGATTCTCTTAACATGCATTCCATTGACTTGGTAGAGATGGTTGAATTTGTTGTATAGGAGGTTGTTTGTGATAGAGGATTGGAATCGGCCTTTCAGGTAATCGAGAACTGTAGATCCTCTTAATCTTACATTTCTGCTGTAATCCTTATAGAATTGGTGCTATGCATCGGTTGCTTTTCCTTCACAGAATGATCCTATGTATATTCTGGTTGTAGTGTCTTCCACATCTTTCCCTTGCAGGAGAAGATAGTGTGCAAGTTACGTTGCCCATCGGGTAAAGGCTTCAGGTTTCAGGTTTTTTCCTTCACCTGCAAACTTTGCTGGGAGGTAGAGTTTAAAGTTAGGAGGTTCAAATGCTGCGGGTACTTCCTCTCCTTCAGGTGGAGCCCGAGATTTTCCTCCTTCAGAGGGCACTCCTCCTGTACTAGCCATGTCTGATTCACTACTCGATTTGGGGTCGATTGGAGGTTCAAAGAAAGGCTTCTTTTCTGGAGTAGAAGGGAATTCTCCGCGAGGTTGTGTGTCTTCCATGGTTGATGGTTCTCCCAACTCTGTAGCAGAGTACGGGGGGTGTTTCATTCCTGTAAGGTCTTGTCGTGGGATTTGCTTCCTACTTCTCGTTGTCAAAGACTCTAAGTTGGATTTGAGACGAAGCAGAATGTGCCGTGATTCTGCCCCTTCTCTCTGCTAGCATTCTGAGGTGGATATCGATAGGTTGATCAAGCCTAAATCCGGGGACAGGTTCTCAACCACTTGCTGAGATTAAAAAAAGTGTAACATGTTCACAGGTTGCTAATTACATTATCAGTAAAAGATACGATAGTTGGCAGGTGGCCTGCTCTTCCAGAGAGGAGGTGAGAGCTGAGAACTAAAGGAGGCTTTGTGGGTATACTGAGGAACAAAAAAGTAACCGTTCAACCAAGTATATTGAAATACTGTCTGTCGAAGTCTGCCTTTTCTATCGTAGAAACAGATGGTCTTTAAATCCACAAACCTGTTCATGTCTAGCATGAACGAAACTAATCAAAGATATCAATTGATACACCTTGGTAAAACTAATTAAGTAGCAAAGCGATACTTAAAACAAAACATAAAATAAAACCAAGTATCAAACGACACATAAAACAAAACCAAGTATCAAACGATACTTAAAACAAACCAAGTATCTAAGCGATACTTAGAACAAAACATAAAACAAAACCAATAACAGTGTACCCGTACCAGTTACACAAGCTTAGAATATCTTCGGGCACGTTGCTAGATACCTTCCCTGAAATTGTTTACCTGTTAGTGCTTTTTCAGGAGCTTACTGCAACTGTAATAGGCGGTTTTGACAGAAACGAATTACCACGTCAAAAACTCTCCAAACTCCAAACTCTCTACGTGGTTCTTAGGGATGTGTACATCTTCCTAAGTGCAGTCACCTTTATTGAAAATGCCCTCACACCCTCACCCGATCTGATAACACCTTATCTCCTTATCCTATATTCTAGGTTGGTTGACAGATTCGACCTCAAGGATATCCAGAGTAGGGCTCCCGCAGGTGATGATGAGGCTATGTGGCATTCCTTACTTCTGTACTTTGAAGCATTTACATTCAACAAGGAGAATCCATCCAAATTTCTCACCATCCCAAACCTTATCACAGCAGCATGCTTCGGTACCACTATTCTCCACCGCTTTGGCTTGCTGTGTTCTATGCGGACTGCCGTCAGGTCTTTTGCGTTAGATGGCAACATCATTGCCCCCCTAAGCAGCTAAAGGAAACTGATGGCAGCCTGTGATATCAAAAGTGGTGGATTTGCGATGAATGAGTTGCAGCACCGGGACAGCTTCCATATAGCTATTCTTAAGAACCCAGGTTTGGACCCCCAGGTAGAGTATGAGGTTACCAAGGCATGTGGCGTACCATTTCCATGTATACACACCCCCGTTTCTAATATACTATCATTGTGTATAGCCCAGTGGAGTTTCTGGTCTGGTTGATCTTGTTATAACATTGCCTAGCCACTGTGTAGTTACAGAATGGAAGGCAGTTCCAATTCACCTTTTAGATCTTGGAGACTCTTGCGGTCAGGACGAGAAGGCTAAAGTTCTAGGCAAACTTGGTGTTAACGAAGTTTTAGATCTCAAGTTTCACAAGCGAGAGATTTTCAGGAAGGGAAAAATCTGTGGTTGGATCAAAAAAGAGGTTACTGCTCAGCTGAGGAGCTATGTACTGAGCCCTGAGATTAGAGCGCTGGCTGGATCTCGTACGTTTCACGCACACCTTGTCCTAGTTGTTGGGTCTCAACAGATTTTAGTCTGGCAAATGGATGAGAAGGGCAACTGGATTGGCCAGCCTGATTTTGCCTAGGAGGTGCTGTGCATGGTTTTTGCGTCCCCCAACTTCAGTGTATTCCTCCAGTAATAAAATTCTACACCTATTTTCCAAAGCCGAACCAGTATATTGAAGATAGCTAAGCAAGAAAGAAAAGAAAGCACAACACAAATCCTGAATAAATAACGCCGAAAGAAATCCAAGGAAAAACCATTACAATCTTCTTGCTCCTCGTTCGAGCTGTTCCACTGCCGGAGGCTTTTGGGAAGGTAGCCGCTGCCCTTGCTGTGGGAGATGGTTGCCGCCGATGTATCCCGAGATGGCAATGCGGGCGCCTTGGGGTCTTGTAGGGGTGGCGGGTGGGTAATAAAGAACGCGAGGTGTAGGAAGCGGGTTGTAGGAAGACGGTTGTAGGAAGCGTGGTGGTCGGATGGTCAGGAAGCTGGGAGCTGGATTATGTATTGGGGTCTGTGGATTTGGGGTCTCAGAGTTATGACCCCGCCCTGGCCCAGCAACCGGGAATACCTTTTTCCGCCAGCAACCTGGACATGGTTCCCGCCCCTGCGTGAGCTCCTATGCGCTTTGCCCAATTGGCAATGGGTTGTTCCAACCCTCCATTAAAAATCTCGCGGCGGTCGTTTACAAGTGTGCGTGAATTGATATATTATGTATGGGCGTATGACTTCGCGTCGCACCCAGTTTCTTGGTGTAGTTGGTTATATGATACCAGGAAACCGCCCAACCATTCACCAAACTCTTTCGCTAAACCCAAATCGGGAAGTAATGAGTCAGCCATTTCTTGAACACTGCATTGGCTACCCGAAAACATTCGACCTTCCCCAACTACAGTTGACTTGTTATCGAATACCGGAGCCAAACTTGTTTTCGAATAATTTGCTGCTGGATACATAGGCTGCGTGTGTTAGTCATCTCTCATACCGGTAGTCTGGTTAAGCGCATTTTCATGACTAAGCATCCTTCTTTTTGAGCATATCAAATGCCGGTTTTATTTTGATTTTATTTTGTTTTTGTCAAGTCCTCTGCGATGACGCACGGGCAAAATACAATGCACAAGTCTCCTGAATCTAAACTTTCTTGCACCAAAACTGACCCCGTTGTCTAGATAATCCTGTGCACGCAGTACATTCTTTGGATTCTGGTGATCGGGGACAGCGAGGTGCAACTATTAGGGTCATTTGCCTGGGCTTTGTAGGGCACGCGTTGCCAAACTCTGCCGGCTCCATGGATACCTAAAGATAACAGCAGGCATTCAGCATATGCCATGTGATTAGGAAATTTTCACCAAACAGTTATCTGATACCCGAAGGTGCATACAGCATGAAACTACATAAAGATTGATCAAGCTCCCACCCCCCCCAAACCCGAACAGGGAGGCGCTAAGTCGGTAATTAGTTAGAAAACAACTTGCTCACGTTTAGTGGGGGTTAAGCCGCATAGTTAAGAATCACTCTTCAATTGCTTATGCTTTGCATGTCTCCTGGGGCCCGTTCCCCATTCCGGAACTGGAAATATTCCAGCTCTGGTGGCCTATTCTGGTACCCAGCGAGCCCCCGTGAATAACAATACTAACCTTCTTCATGAACCATCATTTGAATCGCATGAAAATCAGCCATCTTATAAAAAGAGATACTAAGCAAGCTAAGCCAATACCCATCCAGGTTCACAACTCCACAGTTCTGTACAATCGAGGAGCAGAGCAGAAGCGCAGTATCATATATACATATAAAACACATGAGAAAAGTCCGATCTCAATTCAGCCTTCAGAAAATCACAGCGGAGTAATCTGTCCAGGATTCATCTGGTCCCCTACCTCCCTAGCACCAAAGTGATTCCTCGCTATCCACACCACTTCTGGTATCGTTGTCATCCACAACACTCCCAGTGTCATCGTCATCCGCAATACTCCCGGTGTCATCATCATCCACAACACTCCCAGTGTCATCGTCATCCGCAATACTCCCGGTGTCATCATCATCCACGACATCCCAGTGTCGTTGTCATCCACACCACTCCCGGTGTCATCATCATCCACAACACTCCCAGTGTCGTCGCCATCCGCAACACTCCCAGTGTCATCATCATCCACAACACTCCCTGTGTCGTTGTCATCCACACCACTCCCTGTGTCGTTGTCATCCGCACCACTCCCAGAGTCGGAATCAGAACTGTCAAGCGATTGTTCAGGTAGAACGCCTTTGTAGATCAGGTGACGTGTAGTGGCATGGTTTATAGCGTCCCGTAGACGGTCCAGGTATAGATCAATCGTATCCCCGCTCTCCCAGCCGTCATTTACCAGTTTCCGAAACTTACTGCGCATGATATCCCCCAGTGATAGCTCTAATTTCTGGCTCTCATGGCTCTTTGGCGGAGGAAATAAATTCTTTATCTCAATCATTAGCACCAGCAAACTTATATTCAGGATAATCAAAATGTCACCTTCCTGACTCCCACCTTCTTCACCCGCCCATCTGAGATTCCCCAAACTTCAACAAAGCCTTTCTTGATTTCTGTGTCGCCAGCCTCCAGGGGCTGAAGCTTTATTGTAATTACTCTGCTAATTTTCCCATCAGAGCCCTCAAGCAGGAGCTGGACGTCGTTTTTTAGATGTTCATAAGATTCTGCATAGCCAAACTCGAAAACAATTGTGGGCCAGGGACGGCTGCTCACGAAGATCGCAACATCGGGAGCTTTTACTCTGTCTGTACATGAGTATCTTTCTGGTAGCTTCTTTGGGCTAGACAATCCTTACATATTCTGGTAGTCGCCCTTGAAGTTACCCATTTGTCCTTCAACAACTAGGGAAAGGGCACCCTCCCCGTACGCCCCCACACGAACCCCTGTCATAATCAGTTGATGAGCCCAATCTGATACGGTACCATGCATCTGCGTCGGCATTTTGATCGTCAATTGCCCAGTTTCCGGGCGGTAAGTGAAACTAGTTGTTTGTTAAAATATTTCTGTCAATAGTTGCCTGAATACATACGCTCTGCGTACTAGGCACTGTTCCAATTTCGGGAACTCTTCTGAAGGAATATCTAAAACTAGATACTCATCCTCCAGCAGCAGTTTTGAAAGTTCCTCCGGTGTCATTTTTTGGAACTGTTTCTTACCAGCATATGTCTGGTATGGGGCGCGGGGTGGATTGATCTGGGAGGCAGGAGTAAAAAAAAAAAATAATGGCAAGTGGGAAGGAATTGAAAAAATGACAGGAAATTGTGTTTGTACGAAGATGTGGGGGAGTAATGGTGGTGTTGTTTGCAAACGAATGCCCGTGTTTGGTGGAAGAATTAACCGGGATTCAAACTACACTGGTCATGGAACATCCTGGCATTCCCGGCACCCATGTGATCACCAGATTCAAATAGAAGCACCAGAAAAGGGTTAGCCTTTTCCTAACCCAGTAATATGATCGGCCCATCAGAACTGTTGCATCTCAATAGCTAGTACGGCATAGCTCACAATTCAGTTAAACTAGTTGGATTAAACCTAGCCACGACTCACGGGACTACATAGGGGTAGAAGGAAGTGTGGGTTGTATGGGTTTTGCGGTGCTTATAGTGATTGGGATCAGAGTAACTTTGATATGGGTTTCGTGGTGTAGTTGGTTATCACACTAGTCTAACGCACTGGTGGTGGTCCCTGGTTCGAGCCACGGCAAAATCAATTTTTTCCTTCTTTTTCTCCTCTCCTCCCGCTCTAGTCATCACTTTTACCCCCCACCCTAAGCCCAATCCCTTCCATATACACTATTTCGCCCATCACTCCTACTCCTTCCGAATGGAGCAGCCATGGGTGCTGCCAGAAGCCTGAAACCTCGATGCCTATCTAGCCCAAAACCCGATCCGATATCCAAAATGGTGTGGCGGATCTATACGACAGTTGGTGCCAGAGACTTCTACCCCCACCCCACAGTCCGAACAAGCACCGCGGTCTCCGGCTGTCCTCCTTGTTTCTCCCTCTTCTCTCATTCGCAAGGTCGCTGGTGTGCAACTCGCCCAGTTTGTCAAGCTTCCTGCGAGCGAGCAAGCGGTTCCGAATCTCGTAGTGCGGGGAAACAACCCACTCGTATGTATCCATACCATGTCAGCGGAGCATTCCCCCTATACTTTTAAGATAATATTATTATTATAGTATGCCCGGCACGGTGAATTTGGGGTTATCGGTACCGGAATCATGCGTCGTTGGGGGAAGGGGTGCATGCAAGCCGGCGGCGGGTTGGCCATGAGGAAATGAAAACAAGCAGGACTAGGGGTGTGCAAGGTACTAGAAGGTGGAAGGGTGCTAGTAGTTTAAGCATGTGATAGAGGGGTAGTGTGATGCAGAATTCATCGGGCGCCCAAATCGGGCTTCACAAATACGCAATTCACCCTCGTAGGCAGCAACACGAGTGATCATTCATGACGCCGATACCGTACCTTGCGTGTGAGGAAACAAAAGTGTTGTTGGACCAACCACTTTTTTTCTGATCACTTCTCGCTCCAGGCTGGTGATAGGGTGTGAGCATAAGTACGGCGTGAGAAGGTTGGTAGAAGGGGTGGTATGGAAAGTGTGATGGGTATAGGGAGGAAATTGTTACCGTGGGCAGAAGGAGATATGGGTTGGTTGGGAAGGAGGAGCGAGAGCGAGAATAAGAATATTGGAAGTGGTAAAGGAGAGGCGCAGGGGGGGTTGGGAGCGGAGGAGAGGGGGTAAAAGGGCGGATGGGAGAGAAGGAGGAAAGAGTGCGAAGGGGATGGTATTGGAGAGGGGAGTGGTAGTGAGGTGAGGAAAGGGTTATAT
>NW_003298872.1:162417-166952 GCF_000151645.1 Tuber melanosporum | reverse complement strand
GCGGTCATCCCTAATAACGACTGCGTTGAATGGCACGCCTGGTGGAGGAAGGTATCACCAGAATGGGAGTAGAGGTAGATGCACTTACCAATTCAAGCAATGTCAGCTAGGACTATTGTAACCACTACCGAGGTAGTGGTCCGGGTGACTTATATGTCAGTATTGGGTTGCATGAAACAAGCAGAGAAGATAGTCACATTAGCAGTATTCTGGATACTGCCAGCCAGCTCCGCAGCTATTTCTGGCTATTCCTCAGGCAAGAAGGCCAGGGAGCGGTTGTAGATCGCCAGTTGGACCTTGCTGAATATAGGCCGGAACAGCAGATATGGATTATCTCCTATTGAGAAAGCCTAGTTAATCTTAGCTATTAAGGACTCGTAGTAAGAGGAGTAAGTTGTAGTTAGGGTCTGAAGGTCCAATGCTAAGAGGTTGAGAATACCGTAGGCATTTACTATAGTGGTGAAGCTTAGTGGATGGGGGCAGTTACAGTAATGTAAGAAGCATTTTCATGTAGGATAGGTTCAGAGTGAGGAGTAAAGCAGTGTCAGTCAGATAGTGGCAGGGGTGCAGGTCTTCTAGGAACTGTATGCCTAGTAGAAACAGCAACTTAGGACAAAGATGTAATGCTTTTATATTTGTTCCTAGACTGTGGACCATATGAGGAAGATGTGGCTGCCTGAGCAAAGATATTGGTAGAAAAAAAGACCTGTCAGGGACCTTTGGGCTTGGCAGAGACTAGGACGAACTTGTGGTTATTGTACGCCCCTTCTCTCTAGGACATAGCTTTGAACAAGTTGGGTAAATAGATAGTGTAGGCAGCGGAATTGCTATACCAGGTATTGGTAACCTTGTTGGGATGGGGCCTATCAGCCTCAGGGCCATCAGTCAACTGTAGGGCAGGCGAGCATCCTGCGTATGAGAAGCAAGGGCAGCCTGTTAAGTAGGAGGGAGGTTTAAGTAGAGGATAGTAGTAGGCATGGCTGGGTGGGTGGAGGAGTGAGCTGTTACTATGCCAATGAGGTCTTTGAACTTCAATTAGAGACCGGCAAGACATTGTGGTGGAATGGTAAGATCGGCTGCCTTGAGCTTGGTAAGCCTTTTGTTAATAACCTGCAAGCTGTGAAGCACTATGCAGACTACAGAGATTAGTGCTTGTACCCTGGTAGAGAAGTTAGTGAGGTCAGAATCATCAAAGAGAAGATGAACAGCAGGATTGAGTTCCAAAGACCTCCTAGTAATATAATTATATCAGTGTATGTTGTAAAGGAAGGGATTAAGGGGGACTACCAATTGGGGACACAAGAGTTGGAGAGCTTGTTGCTCAGTGAAGGAAGGGGGCTATACAAGAGGCATGGTAGTACTAGAGTGATAGCTATATGGGTGGCCATGCAAGGAAGAAGAGGGTGCACTGGCATTGGAGACCTTATCAGTGGTCTGACTCATAGCTGGAGGACTGTATATTTGAGGGTAGGAGGAGCTCGCTTATAGATGAAGTCTAAGCAAAAGGTAAAACCTGGTATGCTAAGATGGTTGCTACCTAAAACTTGGAGTTTTGGAGTGCCAGAAAGTGGTAATTTTTCAAAACAAGGTGAAAAGAAGGCACAGAGTGAAGGTAGTGACAGTGTAATTGGTATGGGTACCAAGTTAAGGATTTTGATTTATGTTTTGTTTTAAGTATCATTCTGATACTTGGTTTGTTTTAAGTATCATTTGATACTTGGTTTTATTTGATGTTTTGCTTGAAGTATTACGCTGATACTTGGTTTTGTTTTATGTTTTGTTTTAAGTATCATTTTGATACTTAAGTAGTTTTACCAAAGTGTATTACTTAATACCTTTGATTAGTTTATTTTATGCTAGACATGAACAGATTTGTGTAGTTAAAGACTACCTGATTCTACAATAAAAAGGTAGACTTCGACAGACAGTATTTCAATATACTTGATTAAACATTTACTTTTTAGTTTTCATAGTACACCTTTGAAGCTTCCTTTTGTTTGCAGATCTTGTCTTCTCCCTAGTAGAGCAGGCCACCTGTCAACTATCATACCTTATTCAGAAACATGATTAACACTCTATTAAGACATTATTTTTTTTTAATCCTCACAAGTGGTTAAGACAGCAACTACGGACTTAGGCCTGATTAATCTATTGATATCCACCACAGAATACTAGCCGAGTAAAGCGGCAGAATTTCGGTATATTCAGCTTCATCTCAATACCAATATAGAGTTTTTGATATCTTAGAGTGGGAAGCCGATCTCACAGTAAGACCTTATAATGAAGAAACACTACCTGTGTTCAAAGACTCAGCTAACTAAAGTAAGAATCAGAACAACTAGTAAGTGCAGAAGCTCCACAACCTCTGTGAGAATTCCTATCCAGTCTAAGAAAAAAACTCCAACATCCAATTCTCTTAATGACTGCAGTGCCAGCTGTGAATCTGACATGGCAAGTACAAGAGGAGGACCTTCCAGGTCACACCCTAAAGAGAGCCTAGAGGGAGAACTACAACACCTACTACATAAAAATCCCGCTCCTGCTAAAGTTCACTAGAAAAGGCAAAGACTTTGAACTCGAAGCATTTAATAAATAGGCAACTGAAATTACACATTACCTTCTTCTTCTGAAGATTGATGTGAAAAGCATCTAACTAGATTACAAATAGGATCATTCTATGAAAGAAAAGCAATGGACACATACCATCAATATTACAGGAGTATGGTAGAAATATGAAGCTAAAAGGAACCATAGTATTTGGGTACCAAAGGGACCAATTCCAATTATCTATTATCAATGATCTCTTCTACAAACGATTCAATGACCTACCACTGGCTAATGGAATGAATATCAAAAGAATTTCAGATGTAGCCAACAATCTGATTATGCTAAAGAACCATATAACATGAGGAAGCATCTCAGGCTAGATATTAAAATGGTGATTCTACAATTCTACGTACTCTATCTTATAAAGAGAGTTTGAACCACTGGATGATGGTGATAATATGGCAACAATAATCATAAGAGCAGATTGAAAAAATACCATCCTGCATGAAACAAAAGTATACAAGACTCAGGCCAACTCGAGTGGCAGCAGGCAACCTAGGCATAAACCTTCCAATAATTCTGATAAAGAAATGCCGTGATGCTTCACGAAGAAATCAAAATCCACCAAACAAGCGAGACACCAGAATAGGGAGCCAATGTTTTAAAAGTTGGGAAACGGGATATATGGCAATGAATTGCCCTACCAAAAAGAGCAAAGAAACAGCGATCAAAGAGGAGGTAACAGCTAATAATATTGAAAATGACAGTGATGAGATCCAATCCAGTGAATAGAAAAAGATCCATATCAGCTATGTCCATGTTAATGCAATAGTGTCCAACCACCTCCAATATTCAGACCCCACCTCATTCTAAAAGGCAGTATCCTGATCAATAGTAAGAAGGTTTGTGTTCTGTTTGATACTGGTGCAATTGGACAGGATATAATCAGTACCACATTCATCTTAGCTCATGGACTCTCCACCTGAGACCTTAGCTAACCAATGCCAATCAATATAGCCATAAAGAGATTATGATCTACAAGCTATAAGACTTGCAGTGCAACTATCTAGCTTGAATCTACCACTCTACTCCCACAATAGAGGCTGGTGGAAAACTTAGTCAAATATGATACCTTGATAGGGATGCTATTGCTAAACTGTTATAAAGCTATAATCAAATGTAGAGAATCTACTATCGAGTTCACAGAATAGAAGGTTAGAGTCTCATACAAACCAACAAGTGGAGAATACCGAGCCATATTTTGTGATGCAACTGCTTAACGGCTATTGGATGAATATTTTGACATATTCTCAGACTAAATCTCTTAAGAACTACCACATATGAGTGAAGTAAACCACCATATCCGCCTATGAGACTCCTCTAATCTAAAGAACCAACTAACTTACTCCATCTCAGAGACATACAAAAACCAGTTATGTGACTGGATAAACCAGATCATCAGGAGAGTAATCATCTATCAAGCAGAATCACTGAGTGCAGTGTCTATGTTTGTCCAACTCAAAGCAGACGGTAAAAGAATGCACCCCTTGGTTGATCTCAAATTACCAAATGAGAACATAGTTATAGACAGTTCTCCCATCTCCAACTAAATCCAGATTCTAAATATAGTAGAATGGGCATGATTCTGTAGCAAAATAAACATGTGCGATAATTACTTCTAGACTAGACTAGATGAGAGAAGAGAGTGTTACAACAGTTTCAAGACCTTCTACAAAAGTTCTATTAGCTGGGTTATGTTATAAGATAATATGAATGCACTTGTCACCTTCATGCAAATTATTAAAAATCTGCTAAGCAAGTACCTCCATCACTTTGTATGGGTGTCCACTGATGATATTCTCATCTACTATAACTCTAAAGAAGAGCACACATACCATATCACTTTGGTATGTGACATGCTAAGAGAAGCCAAATTCTACACCGATTAGCGTGAGCCAAGCATTTCAAGATGGTGTAGCTGGAAGCCT
>NW_003298872.1:158912-162235 GCF_000151645.1 Tuber melanosporum | reverse complement strand
GAGCCTGGGTTGGACAGGGCCCTTTACATAAAACAGCAAGACCGTGGGCATTAGGCAGCGGGAGGTTCACTAATTTACAAAAGAAATATGTAACTATAGACAAGGAAGCTCTCTCTGTAATCGATACTCTTGCTACCTTCAATCACATCCTAATGGGAAACACCTTTAATCTCGTTACTAATCACTAACCTCTCACTAATCTAAAGACCAACAAGATCCCTAGATTAAGGAGAACACAATAGATAGGAGAAATTAGCTAATTCGATGCAAAAATCATCTACACTCCTGGAAGAACCAACTATTTAGCTGGTACTCTCTCTCTTATTTATGAATATCGGACACTTCAGAATCCCCTCTTATGTATGACTGCACTAGACAAAGCAAAAACAGTCCAGACGACATCTCCTATGAACAAGAACTAACAATCACTACAGCCAGTACAGTTTCTCTATCTGCTCCTGTCTCCTATATTATGTATGCAGCTGCTGTAACAGAAAGAGGAAGAAATATCTAAGATGAATGGAAAGATGACTGTACCCTCAGCAGTACACCTCCTCATGAGCTTGAATAAAGTATCCTCCATTAGTCCCATTATTACCTCGATGATTGTCCCTATTACCAGACTGAAATTAAGTTCTATAACAACTTCCAGTAACCATATAGTACCTCTAGTAAGGGCTCTAAATGCATGAGCTACTATATTGCTTAGGGAAAAGAAGAACAATATGTGATAATCAACACTGCTAATAACGTGGCCCAACTTCACATTACCTTCAGACATCCTGCTCTAAGAAGACACCAAGATCTTGGACAGCTTGAAGAAGTGGCATCTTACCTACACCCTCTACAATCAGCTCCTCTATCCTCCCTTCCTCTAATAAACCCATGACCGTTATTTAGTAGACTATTGTATGTATACAATAATAAAACTATCTTTTCTTTCATACTACCAACAATTCCTGAACACCGCTGGTAATCGTAGGAGGCCTTTGAAGAGGATGAAGAACCTATTAAACTGATAAGATAATCCCTCATTGAGGATGAACAAGATATTAGAACTACAATGGATGAGTTGTTCTCATCATTCTGAAGCCAAATAATCACGCGATACTGCCATGACCGAGTCTATTTCCAGGCTATAGATAGTAACAAACATGGTAACCTCACCCCATACAACATATCTGATGGAATTTTTTTACACAAGTATACACTACAGTGAACATTGACAACAGATCCCGAAGGGCTACATGTTTAATGGCATAACTATCAGAGAATATGTAATTACTGAAATCTACAACCAAGGACACTACAGTGCAGACAAAAATCTCCCTTACACCTCAGAGTATGTTTATTAGCCAATAATGTGAAAGTATTTCCTTGAATTGGTTCAGCAATGTGAGCTCTGCCAAGCAAATAAAGAATGAACACAACTACCAGAAGGAAAAGTCCAGACCATCCAACTGCTCTCTGAAGTGTTGAAATCCTTTACTATTCATTTAACAGGCTCATTCAATAAATCCGCTTGTTATAACTCTATATTTGTAGCCGTGGATCATTGCTCTGAATATACATAACCCATACCAATGAAGATTATCGACTCCTCAAAAGACACATAGAACAACCTTCAGTGATAGCTCTTTATCCCCAATGAATATCCATTAACTATCGTCAGTAATACCGACACACATTTCACATCACAGTTTTGAAAACAGACTGTAACCTCTCTTGGAATTAACCTCATTATGGCCACTCTTGGACATCAGAAACCCAATACTCAAGCAGAACAAAAGATCTGTGAAGTTAAGACTGGAATTTGAAACATGATCAATGAATAATAAACAAATTGGGAACCTGCTCTTGTCAATCTTACAGCCTACATTAATACTAGATATTCAAAAACTCTTGGTATGTCTCCATACAAGGCAATCTTCAGCCAGTAATAACCTCTCATACCAACACCCCTTTTTGAGAACTCCTGTATCCCTACCTCAGAAATCCACTTAAACAGCTCTCATATTATCTGGATTGATGCTTTCCAGGCTGTTAAAGCTGCACAATTCTAAAGTACAACTACTGCCTAGAAGTGATAATGTAAACATGTTTCTATCCTACAAGGTAATATGCTTATAGTTTATGGGAATATGTTTAGTACCAATATTGGATGCAGTAAGAATTTACAATCTAGATGGTGAGAACCTTTCAAAGTCTTATTCTTTAATGAAGATACTGAAAGCTATACTATTCAGAGAAATGGACACATATATTGCCATAATACCACCATTTTCCATGCCTCAACTGTCAACCGATTCTATCCTAACAATGACTTCAAGTTCCCTAGAAGAACCCACTCACATCCTGCACTTATCCCTATTGATAAGAAGGAAGAATAAGAAGTTGAAGAAATCCAAGACTACCACCTTTAATATGGAAATGATTAGTACCTAGTTAAATGGAAAGGATACCCTTCAAGTGAAAACAGTTGGAAACTACTAGAAGGACTGGAGTACTCTATAAATAAGGTAAATGAATAGTGTGAAGTTAATATGCCAAATGATACCCTACTACCAACAATCAACTATATTACTATTTGCTGGACACCGACTATGCCAGAAACTGAGTGATGGTACCAGAAGCTAGAAACTCGAGATGACTTTTGGGCATCAAACTTCAAATCTGAATTCAAAATCAGTAATAATAAGTATCAAAATATGGAGCAGACTCTCAACAACCTCACCTAATCACTAAACGAGCACCATCCGAGTACCTTAAAAATGTTAAACTATGAGGAGCTCAATGTAAGATAGTGATAACAGCTTGTTGGACTGTTATTGAACTGCGATGTTATCTAACTAAATAGCTACTTTACTATCCTCTGAGTAGACTATTGTTCTAAATACAATAAAACATGAGTAGCAGCAGACCATGAATCTGATATTCGTAAGTACTGTAATCTATATTTCTTTGGGTCTCAATATTTTGTCAAGATTTCTACCTATGTTTGGTCTATTAATGACAGAAATTGGATGGTAGTAGAGACCGAGTTTTTTGAGCCTTCTGAGAACTCTAATTTTTAGGACTATCAGGTTTTATTTTGTTTTAAACAGTTGTTTTGTTTTGGAAAATATAACTGATATGAGTACTCCGTTAAGGATTTTCTTTTTTGTTTTGTTTTATGTATTATTTTAATACTTGGATTGTTTTAAGTATTATTTGATACTTGGTTTTATTTGATGTTTTATTTTAAGTATCGCTCTAATACTTGGTTTTGTTATATTTGTTTTAAGTATCATTTTGATATTTAAGTAGTTTTACTAAAGTGTATC
>NW_003298872.1:154800-158541 GCF_000151645.1 Tuber melanosporum | reverse complement strand
AAAAGTGGCGCCGTAGCGGGCTCCACATATAATACGATACCCATGCAGTTGCCACCTCAGGATCCCTCTTTCCAGAGGGAGCCTCCAGTACAAAAACATATCCTAGCTGGAGTAATATATACAGTATTTAGATTTGCTAAAATACAAACTAAGTTTGAGAGAATATACGCTATTATTGAGGAAATATAAACAAAAGAAATCAAGAATTTTAATATAAGTTTGTCAAAATTAATTAATATCTATGTTACCCTCCAGACTCAACTCTAGAGTAAATGCACGTGTAATACCAGCTATTACACAAAGTTGTACATGACTGAAAACCTCAAAATTTGACTATATATTCTAATAATAACTAGTAGCCAACATAATACTACAATAAGAATTGAGCTCACTCTTCAGATTAAAGTACATGAATTAATGTGAAATTGAATACTTTTCATAAATCTATTTTTATATGCAATTATTCTAACTAAAGTGATATATATATTGGTACAATATCCAGTATATGTTAGAGTTTTTCAACTTTCCAGATGTACAGTGAGCTGTAATGACCAGGTTGGCTTTCTTTAATCAATAGTCTACTTCTTGTTAGTATGACTAAATAATATTATATTAGCTACTGCTTACTAATTATCCAGATTTAAGCAAAGTATAGTATATACAGATCCCTGTATCTCCAATGTACGAAGAAGGCTATAATAAAACTCTATAAGCTTGATATAGAAAATCTGATAGCCTATACATAAAGTATATTAGAATACTTAGTCAAAAATAATCAGTTTAATTGCATGCCTACTGGATATAAGGTATGCTTATAGCTCTTAATTGGTATTATTCCAGACCACAGTAAGACTAATCTGTCTATCAATACTGGCAGATATATTCTCTTAAACTCTGAGCTCCACAGACACTAGGCATCATATATGAATAAATTTATTTAAATTGGTAAAGAAGAAGTACACTGGATGATGAATTCTTAGGAAAAATTAATGGCATATTTCTGTGTCTGATTGTGGTATTATTGTATCATATTCTCTGGTATTAGCAGACTAAAAATATTATTAATGATGTATTTTTCACATATTCCAGGTTTTATGATAGAGATAAAAGGTATCCACAAGAAACCAAAAATAGTCTGACTAACAGAAAAGTAGGGCTACTGGAATATCAGTTAACAACATGGGGCAATATGGAAGTGTCTTTTCAGACTAAAATCATTGTACGAATAACAAGCAAATTAAAGAATAAAATTGCAAAAATACATGAAATTTGTATAGAGAGAACTGTCAGATATTCAGATAATCGTAATACCTTGTACTAGGAGTTTGAAATTCATCTAGAGCAGGTTGAATTACAATCAAGTAGTATTGGATACAGGTGTACTAATCTGTAAGAATATTGTCAGAGAACCAGAACTAGTAGAAATGTTAAGTCTGCTAGCAGGATTAACTGACTCATGTCTATCAAGTAAAGCTGAAAATCTCCATTAGTATTTAAATAAAATTGGGTCAGAAGACAAGAAGGAAAATGAATTTATTGGTAGATAATTATAGGCTTTTTACTAGCTGCACTGATTACTAGCAATACTACCTAATTTTCCATCCTACTATTGGATCTGTACAGTCTTAAAAATTCAATTTTCTCTATACCAACAGGCTCAACTTTACAAAAAATAAAGTAAAGAAATGATACTTTGTAGAAAAGCCAAAATTCTATGAGAATAAAAAAAGAAAATGGGGCCTCATGCACTTGCATAGTCTATTTCATCTTCAGGAAGTGCTGCCAGAGGATAGTACTCATAATTCTGCACATCAAGCAGGAAATGGAGAACTTTCTTATTGTTTCTAGGAAGGTGAGTCAGCTTCTTAGACTGCTTTTGCAGAAGTTTAGCCAATTGGTTATTGGTAGACTAAAGCTGAGTTTCCAGAATGGCTCGTTATACCTTTGTATCTTTGGACGGATCATAGTACCACTTACCGGTAGTAATAGCAATTTGAGTATTGCTGGATAATAAAGATGCCCAAGCAGCTCTCCAAGATGTATTAGCATTTACTGAGTAGTGATATTCTCATCCACAACTTGCTCTGCCCTCAAATGATCCTCTACAACCAGCAGCTCTAGCAGAGAAGAGCCATCAAGGGGTAAGTTCATTTGCCGACAAAATTCCCTTATAGCAAGGTGCTTGTTTCGAGGGTAGATACTGTCCCACTTTCAGCCACCTTTAGTGATGTATTCTGAAAAGGCTCATGACCAGATAGAGAGGTATATTTCAAAAAATGACCTCTTTAAAGATTCAAATCTGTCAGCAAATACCAGTAGATTCTCAGTATAAATATACTATTTTGCAACACGAAAGCAGGAGCGATCTAGGAGTTGAAGAATATTGGTCACATGGGAAGGGTAAAATAGAGGAATAACCTTTCACTTTAGTATTTCTTACAGAAATTGCTCAGATGTATGTGAGGAGTGACTATCAAAAAGGAGGATTGACTAGTAGTTATCTGGAGTGGATGGAAAGTAATCATAAAACTATTTATGGAAGTTGTCGCCATCAATAAAAGCTGTCTTGGAGCTCGATATGGTCACTTTATCCTTTTTTTTGAGTTAGAAACAAGGCTTCTATAAGATAAACTCTCTTATAAATAAAGAGGAATACACCAATCTTGCTGGTTGTAGAAATTGCCTCTAGAACTGTTATCAACTCTGAAGAATCATGAGAGACAGTATGAGTGGCCCCAAGAGGTACAACTCCAAAGCCACTGGTCCTGGATTCTCTATATTTAAATCCTACCTCATCCAAATTCTATACATTGTTAAGTGTAACATAGAAAGTCTCCACATAGTAGGCAAGCAATTCAAAGAAAAGGCCAATAAGTCTTTCTCCAAACTCCCAAACACAAGAAAAATCAAGTTTTCCATGTTTCTTTCGTTGCAGAAATTTTAAGCAGTGAATAAAGGCAGTAAGCCAAGTTGAGGATATGAGGAGAGCAGTAGGGTCTGCAACTTGACAGATTTTGAGAGCCAATTCGCAGACTCGAAGCCCAGTAGGAATATTGTGATTCTGTGCTAGATAGATAATATAGGCCTCAAGAACACTCTCCTGCATATGGGCAAGCAGCTGAGCATTACTATTGTACTCAGCAGCTGTCTGATTACCTAAGAGATAATACTAGAGGCTTCAATATGAGATACCGGTGCCCTTTACTACCTTGCATGATGATAGAGTATTTCGAGAGCTCGAAATAATCTGCCAAGTATCCCCAAGTTTCAATTGGACTATATTTCTTATGGAGGACTTGGTCAGGTAGTGTATTGTTGGTGCAATAAGTAGTCAGGGAGTTGAAGTGCGATCGATAGAAAATTAGGTGGCATTATTAGTAACTAGTACAGCTAGTAAAAAGCCTATATATATCTATAGGAAAAAATTATGAAGTAAATTAAAACTATTACAGAGAAGGAAAGCTTCTATAGAAGATAGAGAACCAAATCTTATCGAGATCACAGTATCAAAGATATTAGGATAAGGAGATACTGGACAGGCAATTTACAGATAAAGTCTAACAAAACCTAAAATTATAAAAGGATTCTACAATCCATCTGGTGAATTACATGTGATACAAAGTTGAGTTAAAATGTAAGATATAATTAGCACTAGTGGAGAAGACATCAGAGGTTTGCAAATGGGGAAAAGAAATTAAGAGATAAATGTGAACGAGATACAAATAGTGACAGGTAACTTTA
>NW_003298872.1:120577-153532 GCF_000151645.1 Tuber melanosporum | reverse complement strand
AGATGTGGGTGATAGAATGGAGATCTATCTTAAAGACCAAACTCCTCGCCCTATATAGATCTTCCCATAATCCACTTACCAATCCCACAGTCCTATGGATTACCGCTGTATTAGATATGACTACCTAATTCCTTGTCCCTCTTCTAGGTCATGTGCAAAGCCTCTATGACTCCCAAGCAGGTCATGTGTGCAAAATTCAAGTAGGCCCTATCAGGCTTTCTTCTATTCCACTAGCAATTTCCATATAAAATAATGACTATAACTTAAAATCTAAGTCATGTATAAAACCCACATGACCCTGAAACAGGTCATGTATACAAATAAGAATCATAACATCATACAACTCAAATGAGTCATTAATCAAAATCTTATTCCATATAATCCCTAAGTAGATCATGTGTACAAATATCAATCATAACATATGAAATCCTTTATAAATTATGACAGGTTTATAACTGTTGGCAACTCTCATGCATTTTTCAGGGAGTTGAAAAGCTGTAAATAGTATTGGTAGACAATACCTTATCACTTAAAATAACTTTAACAACAGTATGAGTTGAATTTGTAACATTTAAAGCAAAGTTATGTATTAATCCAACTAAGGTATAGAAACATAAGTCTTATAACGAGGCTGAAGAGGAGTGTTGGCTTCTTAATAAATGAGAGTCTATGTACAGTTACCCTACTGAGGGGTCTGTGCACTCCCATATACCTAATAGTAAGAATCTCCATAAAATATTCTATTTCAAAGTATAAAAGTATGTACTAGTTCTCCTGATCTTAAACTTAGTCCTATAATATAAATATAGAATAAAATAATAATATAACATTGTTTAGTACCTTTTACTGAACACCCTCCTATATAAAAACTATAATAATATTATACTAAAATTTATGCTATAAATGCTACTTTTATGCTATAAAAGTCAGACATCAAACAGAATCTTCATATTAGACGAAGACAACCTAATAGACTTCAGAGTTGTCTAGGCCAATCAAGATTCATTTCTGTAGACAGAGATTGTCTAGGAAGGCTTAGATTTCACTCGTTTTGTTTATAACTACTAAGAATGAAGTAAAGTAGGTAAGGTAGAATAGAATCGTAAAGACAATATTATATTGTAAAGGTCTCTTCTCCGTTGCTTGATTATATCTAAAGGCTTGAGAGACACTTCAATATTTATATTCCACATCTGAGTGTTCACAGACTATATTCATCTGTTATACAACTATGTACCTCTCTGATTATAACTCGCAATATTGGGTATTCTTCAAAGGTGCGAATATATGGAGACCCTGAAAATCACCACATACTCTGCAGTAATTGTAATAATGCTAACTAGGAATCATACTGTTCCCAATAGTAATTATCCAATCATTACAGTCTTTAGACTTATGGCCTAGTTCTCAAGTTGAACTGAGTTGTTCCCAATAGTCTCCATCATTGATGAAATGATCAGTTTAATCTGCAGATTGTATCTGCAAAGTAGTCATAATTGTAACTTTTCTAGGTCACCTGACTTCAAACCTCCATAACTCCATATTCAACCAACAGATATCTTTCAGAAGACTTCCTACTAATTTGCAGGAAGCTATTCTACCGGGCTGACAGATAACAACTCGGTCCGCAACTCTTGGTTCCTCTGAATAACAGGGTTTCAATTGCTATTCTAGTATTGGGAATTATTCTCGCAACCTTGGCATATTCCTGGACCCAGTTGTAACACTCCATGAAGTCTATTGGCTTCTGTGGTAGTGTTTCTTGGAGTTCTAAACTCTTCTAATTATTGTAGAGTAGGTGTGAATGTATTAATTTCTCGTTGAGATCCTTTATCATTGGAAACCATCTCTTCATGCGAAAACATCCCATTACCTACGACACATACCAAAGACATCACATCTTTGAAGCCTTTGTAACTTTCTGAGTAGTTGATGGATTTACTCCGTTCCACTTCTCAGACCTAGCCAAATGTCCCCTCTCATATATTCTGCAAACCAGATCTGGTCAGAAAAATAACTGCAGTGACTTATACATTGTTATTCTTACACCTTCAATTCTGTGACATTATAGTCACAGGACACAACTGAGATTGATATTTGTGATGATATGTGGGCCCTATAACGGGGCCAGAGGGGGGTGTTGGAGACCAGAGATTCCAATTCCGAGTGGGGTTACCCTACTTAGGATGGTTCCTAGGTATTGGATCTCAGTATTCCTAACACTTAACTACTTTTTCTTAAATATTTTATTATTTATTTATTACTTAAAACTATTATATATATTAATATTCTTAAAAAGATATAAATTACATTATAAATTAACTATGATTATTCTTTACAAATATATCCAATCGAAAGCTTAAAACTCAAAAAAATAGTATGAAAAGTTGATGTTAATCTGAAGGGGAGGGGATATGTAGTCTTTTCAGACACGAATGTATAGTACCAGAAAATTCAGAAAACAGCAAAAGAAAACCAGTAACTGTTAGACTGGGGGGGGGGCAGGGATTGTTGTTATTGACTGACTTGAAGTATGATATTTTAAACAAGGGTGTTTGGTATGATAATATTATGATATCTTTCGAGGCGATTTTTGCAAGCCATCTCAGCCTCAGCCACACATGAGGAAATGCGTTAGCGGCTGAGCCACATGCCCATCCGTGGCACTCGGGAGTGCGCACTACGCGAAAAAAAGCCACACATTCCTACTTCCTCCCAAAATCTCCTGCTTTCCTCCACCTAAACTCAGCTGACACAAGGGCCAACCGACTGTAAGTGCTTATCATTCAGGGATCACCACTGCATAACGGGTCGGCCGAGAATCTGACCACCGTATGCCAATAGTCCTGATCTGAGTCACGCTCTGCACAACGCAATACCAACTTCTGCATCCAACCCCCCCCGACCGCGCCGTGGCTCGTTAGTCATTTAGTCTGTCCCGCTCACAGGGAATCTCTCTTGGAACCACTCAACCTAACACAAGTGCAATATTGCTGCAACTCTTCGAACTACATGTCCGGTAAAAGGCCCCGAGCCGCATACGAGGCTGATGGCGGTGAAGGAAGCAATTCGAACTCAGCTCCGTTCGTTGCGTTCGGGACTGCGCTGCCGGCGTCGGATTCCGAGACCAGGGATGATGGGAGTTACGTTCCTGTTTGGAAACAGGAGGTTACAGATGAGCGTGGGAGGAAGAGGTTGCACGGGGCTTTCACTGGAGGTTTTAGTGCTGGGTACCGTGCTACTACTGTTGATTTGATTTGATTATGGGTGATCTGGGGCTAATGGTGGATGAGTAGGTACTTCAATACTGTTGGGTCTAAAGAAGGTTTATCTGCTCTGCCGATGTAATTGAGGTATTTGTGGGATGGAGAAACTAATTAATGGCAGGATGGACCCCCGCAACGTTCAAGTCCTCCCGCGGTGCACGAGCGAAGGCTGCCCAAGCCCGGCCCGAAGACTTCATGGATGAGGAAGATCTCAAGGAAGCCGCGGAAGCACAGGTTGTCGAAACGGCGTCCGGGTTTTCTGGGATTGGGTCTACGGAAGAGGAGCTCGGCCGGAGGGCTAGACAGGTTACTCTAATGGACCTTCTCACGCCTGCTGTGCAGGATACGATGGGCGCCAAGCTTCTGAAGAAAATGGGCTGGAAGGAAGGGCAAGGTATTGGCCCCAAGGTCCGGAGGAAGGCTGTGATTGATGATGCCGTGGACGACACCGGGAAGACCTATTTTTTTGCACCGACAAATAGTGCAATTGTTACGCTCACACGGAAGAATGATTCTAAAGGACTGGGGTTTGTGGGCGAGGAACGCCTACAGCAAGGGAAAGAACTAGAGATCGAGCGTCCGGCTGTGAAGGAGAAAAAGAGGAGGGGTGGTGGGTTTGGTGTGGGGGTCCTGAACGATGATGGCGACGAGGAGGAAGATCCCTACGAAATTCGGCCGAAGAGTGCCTATAACCGCGTGATCGGGGGCGAGAAGAAGAAGGCTGCGATTGTGAAGAAGCCGGCTAGACATGTTTTTGTTTCCAGGAGGGTAGGTAAATCAAAGGCTACGATGTCTTTACTGAAATGTCATGATGGGAGGTTACCTCTAGAAGGCTTTATCCTATCTACAGAGCCAGTCCAGACACAGGATGGGTGGTACCCTCCACCCACAGTTCCGAAAGATTGGAAACCGGCTAGCTTGAAGACCCCAGGACCCCAGGGCACCAAGCCCACCGCTGCTCCGAGTTTGGAGCAGAAGCTTGACCCTCATCTACGAGGGAAGTTGCTAGGAGAGACACCATTGCCGGGAAAGTCGGTCTTCGACTTCTTGACTCCAGCCGTGAGAGATAGGCTTGCCAGTGTTACGGGAAATCAGAACCTACCGCCAGCCTTGGGCGAGGCACCGCCCACCACGTATTCAAGCTCATCGTCGTCTATGGCAGACCTCGTCCCTAAGCTTGATAAAAGCCAAGCCTTGGGCGCACTCAAAGGAGGTTTCATGCCATACGCAGACGACCTCGAGAAGCGATCACGATACCGAGCATTCTTAGAAGTGCAAGCAGGGCTGAGAGAGGGGTTGCCAGATAGGGTATGCTCAAAACCCCTACTCTTCTCTAATATCAATCCCAACTAACAAATTGTAGAAATATGGCATGAACACCCAGGGCTGGGTTAAAGAAATGAACGAGTTTATGGGCGCAGCGCGCATATTCAAGCCTTTGACTGGCATGATAGCCACTCGGTTTACCCCATCTTCCTCGTCATCTTCAAATATTCAAGGAGATACCGATGTACCAACCGACCCAGACGTACTCATCCATCGTCCCCAGCAAAAGACAGAAGACCCTGCACAGGCCGCCGCTCGAATGTCCATGTATGGCCCGTTAACCCGGTCTGTTATAGACTTCTACCCATCAAGGCTGCTATGCAAACGGTTCAACGTCCCACCACCCAATTATTCTAACGCGCCGGCCAGGGCTATGGAGAGGTCTACCGGCCCGGAGAATAAGCCTGGTCCCTCGAGAGAGCTAGCTGCCCAGGCTCAAATTACGAATATGATGAGGGAGGTGAAAGGCGACGATAAGTATGAGCTCCCGGGGGTGGAGCAGAAACCTATTGTGCCGACTGTGGATACTGGGAGGAATGAGGCTCTGGAAGGGGAGAGGGCTGGGGAGGAAGTTTTTAAGGCAATCTTTGGAGATTCGGATGATGATTCAGACGACGAATAGATATGGAGCTAATAGGATAGCGTGGGGAGATTTTATTCATATCTTTCTCGGATGGAGACATGGCAGTTATTTATTGTAGACCTATTTCATAGGCACCCGTGTTGCCTGAAGGTGTGTGTAACTTAGTTACGTCTGCTCTATTACTTTAAAAGAATCTGGGAAAAGACAAGAGTATAGCAGGGTTTGTTATCTTAACCGCTCCAAGTTCTACAACCAGATAATCGAACTACTATTATTACCCAGACGGTATGTATCTCAACAGTCATGGTGTCTCATGTTTCACGAATACCCAACCCATCACTCGCTACACAAAGCAGGTAACTCCACCACTACCACCGGCTTTTAACTATCGTACTCTCCTGTACCATACCCTTCTCTAGCCCCCCGCACCCATAAAACCACACACAACGAACACTGCCTGGCTGATTACCATCCCCTAATTCTCTCATAAGAGCTCCCCAAGACAATTCCCCTGTCACGCTTGTCCCAGAGATAAGCAGTCAACTACCGGCAGCAGCATATCCCAACCATGGCAAATTCTAGTGGTGCAAATGGAACTCCGGTATACCCTCCCCTCCCTCCAGCAATGACAACCCCCCGACAAAACCAGCCTCACCGACCTCGAATAAAATCCTTCCTCAAACCGAATCGATTCCCGACCGGCAGTTACTTGTGGGCACTCCTCCTGAGGGAGGTGAGAACCTACACAAATTTCAATGGGCACAGCTCGAGACGTGGCCCGCGAGGTTTCCTTGGTATCCGGATTTGGTACGATGTCGTACCAGTAGCATCCGCTCTCAGGATAATTGATTCAGTTGAGAGCCCACGCCGCTATTGTGACGGTGGGGGGGCAGGAGACGTAAGCAAGCGGGAACAGGCATGAGCGACGGTGCCGGCGGTCTGGTGAGTAGTGGGGTTCGCGAAGAAGACGTGAGCGTTTCTGGCACAGTTGCTGGCGAGCTTGAGAATCGCGGTAGGGCTTCTCCTGGTACCGGGGCCGGTCATGGTCTTCCTCCAGCTGTGTGGAAAAGCTTATTTATTTCTCCCACCCCCCCTTCCTTCCTTACTCCCCTCTCCAAAGCGGGGGTTGCAACTGGGGAGATTGGAGGACAAGGGCAAACGGCGATTATTGTGTCCAACACCCCTTCTCGTCCGATCAGGCGGCCGTCTCCATGTTGTAGAACATGCTCTAGACTCCGGTGCCGCTTGCTCGCTGGCTGCCTCGTCGTCTTTTTAGAGTTTGGTTTTCGATTTCTCCGTTTTTTTGAGGTGGTGCGTATGATCCGGTAGGCTTCTTTGGAGGAGTTGGGGGTGGATGGTTATCTGGGCTAGTTGGCTGGTCAGTTAACTGGGTGGCAGTTACTGTTGGGTATGGTGAATGGACCAGTGTTCTCTCTCTCCCTCTCACGGCCGCGAGAGGGAGAGAGAGACAGAGAGGGTAGACTAGTCGCCCTCCCCTATTCAACCACACAGTGCACAGGACGGTGCCGTAGACCACCAACAGACTGAATGATTCAAAAACACATACTCCGATTAAGTACTTCCTAGCGACGCTATCCGGAATTGGAATGGCAAGTAGTCTACTCGAGTAGAGTACGAGTACCGGGATCATATCATTCACTGTGCTACCGGTATTACCTTGTATGGCGGGGGGATTAAGTTCACACTAACCCACCGAGTTGAACATTCACGAAATGTTTCAGCGTATGGTTGGTCGGTAGTGGTTGTGGTGTGGTGATCCCCCCTCACATCAAACGGCACGTTGCCATACCATCTATGCTAGGGGTCCCTCCCATGCTCTCGCCTGCAAGTAACAGGAAACTGCCGGCAGGAGAGAATAGTCCATACACGGACGCTCAGATAGAGTACGCACGCATTTTTCGCCATATTATTTGTGGGTCCCTGTTTTCAGGTGTCATGCTTCTTTCCTGCCCGCTTCGAGTGATAGAATACTGGTATGTGCTCGAGCACCAAGTTCGTTCGTCTATCTTTTCAGGCGGGGCGGGCCCGCAAGGCCGTCAGTTGCGTATCGCTCACTCTTGGCCCACACGGATAAACGATAGCTCTACAGTACGAGTCGGCAGACAGGAATGGGAATTTTACAAGGCTCCCGCCATTCCATACCCACCTACTAACGCCTTACCACTCACGGTGAATTTCAAAACAAGACTACTGGGAAGTATCACTTTCTCTCATTCGCTCACTCATTCACTCGCCCTTGTGCTTTTGCCCCTGTTGCTAGAGTTGCGGTGCTCAACTCTCAATTGGTGAGGACCTAGACCCGTCTGAGGAAGTCTAGCAGGGAAGGGGAGGGGAGGGGAGGGTGGGAGGGAGGGAAGGGAGGGAATAGGGGATTTCCATCCCGTAGCTAGGCCATTAGCCTTCCTAAATAAATAATTAGCTATGTATGATAACTGATTAGAAAACTAATTCAACTAGCCCAACTACCGTATTGTACGAGACCTCGTCACAAGGGCTCGGGTGGGGTAGACTATCGAGCTACAGTGAGATATCATATCATATCACACCCTAGATAGCCAACCCACAACTGGTTACAATCGACACCCCGTCCAATCCTGGCGATCTACGATACCTGGAGTCGTTCAGGCACGGAAGATCACACCTCCTCCATACTCGAGTAAACAACCCCTTCGCTCCCTCCTCCACCCCCCCCCCGAAAAAGAAAAAGAAGAAAAGAAAAAAACCTCACCAAAATCAAAACAGATGAGGAAAAAAACCCAATAATACACCCACCATCCTCCCTCTCTATGCGAACTTCTTCCAAATCCAGAAACTAAGCACGAGAGAGAGAAACCGAAGCGGGCAGCTCCCATCCCCATCTTCTTGGCAAGAAGCGAAAGAAGACTTGGCACCGGTATTAGCGAGTGATACGTCATGAGCAACGAACTTTAATATCTTGGCTTCAAAAAAAAACCTATCATACCCACCCCGGAAATGGGAAAAAACCGGTGACGGGTATGATAGTCTAAAAAAAAATTAAATTTTTTTTTGCACGGAAGGGGAGGGGGGGGGGGGTAGAAACAAGAAAAGAAAAAAAAAGAGAGAATAAAAAGAAAAGACTAAACTATGCTAAACTAAGCTAAATTCCAGGAACAGAAATGTCCAGCTATTAAAGCGCTGGTAGCGGCCCGTTGGACTATTAGCCATTTTCCTGTAGGTTGGTTGGTTAGCTAGTAGGTGCTCAGGTACTGTGCTGTACTAATGCAGGTAGATACATATCACTGTAGTCATTTACATCTGGAACTATGATAACTTCAGGACCAAATACCCAACCGGCGAAAGGAAGAAAGAAAGAAAGGAGTCATCATATTATCATAGTAAAAAAGAATTAAAAATTAAAAATTTCACGCTTCAAAAATGCAGGCACCCGCACATAACTCTGGTACGGAAACTTACATCGGAGGAGGTAAATTGAGTATTCCGGAGGTTGGGGGTTGTTTCTTCTCCCCTCTCACGCACGTACCACACACACACACTGTGACACACACACACACACACATTTCTCAATCAAGTAGCAAGCAAGCAAGCAAGCTTTTAGCAACAAAGCGGATATCCGCATGCGAAGGGTAAAAAAAAAAAAAAAAAGACAGAGTATCATACACCGTTGTAAGAGAAGTTGGAAGGTGAACCGTTTGAAGTGGGTTCTATGCGTTCAGGAAAGTTATGAAGTGGGAAGCTATGCATGTATCTCTCTCCCTCCCTGTGCGTGTACGTACTAGTGGGAAGTAAAGTGAGGAAAGGAAGATTACAGTAGCTAACGGGAGTGGTACCATGGTTTGCTATATGTCGCTGGCCAGCGGATTACTGGATGGAGTTGGAGGAGGGGGCTTGGGTCGTTCATGTATGTAGTATAGGATGGGTACTGTACCCCTTCAGTACGTGCTTGTCCCATATGTATGGAAGGATGGATGGAAAGGGTGGAAGAGAGGGAAGGAAGGGGTGGTGGTGGTGGTGGTGGGACTTCTTGGAGAGGGGGAATTTACCGTGATGGTATGGATTAGGGATGGGATGGGATAGATGGATGGGTGGATGGATGGGAGGTCTGAAACTAGGCTAGGCTAGGCAGGTCGTGATTTCCGTAGTGCTCTAGGGCTATTTATGTGGTGATGATTGGATGGTTGGTGGAATGGGCTAGGTCACGGAGCTCGCTTCTGTTTGCTTCAATTGAATTGGCGAGCGGGCAGGGAGGGGAAGCCCAGGAAAGGAAACGATACTATCGTACTCACTGTGAGGAGTAGAAGGAGCAAGAGGGGGAGGGGGAGGGGAAAGAACGATAGACTCTTGCACTAGATATCGTACCTATTCATTCGAAGATTCGCTCACAAAATATCACACACGCACACCCTCGCAACCGCGAGTAAGTTACACCGTAGTAGTCTAATAGCTCTCCGACCTTCTGGTCCCAATCCATCCCACCACCGATAAAAGATATTGGAAAGTTTGTACAGCACAGATTTTAGGAATCTAGTAACGAAGCCATTGCCCCGGATCAAAATTGTGGCCCATAGCGTCGTTCACACCAGCCATGCCTTTCCAAAAGCGTTCTCTCTCTCCCATCTCAACCAGTAGTGATTAGAGAATACACCCCGTTCGGGCCCAAAAGCCTTTTTTCCTCTACCGCTCTACCGTACGCATAGCAAGAACTGGTTGAACGTAATTCAAATCGCCCACACTTTTGCTTTTTATTTCTTCTGCTTCCTCTCCTCTTACTCCATCCAACGCTGGATATGATAGAATGCGCCGACTTGTGGGACCCTTTCATATGGAGGGCAAGAAAACTACATATATCTGAACTTCTCATGCGTCGCCCGTCACTTCCTATGCTTATGAACAAAGGAAATCGTCGTCCCTGCTCTTCTAGTATCTGTTGTTGCCGCCACGCACGAACAAAGAGTACTAGATGTTATTGTGCGCGCGCTTCTCGAGAAATTGGCATCTGTATGTTTGCCCATCACACGCACTGTCGCTGCCAATCTGCAACATCGCCTGAAGCAACTGTCTCTTGCACCCTGCCGCTACCCCAAACTCCCAAGCTTCAGCTTCACGAATTATCCCTATGTGAAGAGGCCGCCTAGGACGCTTCCCTTGGGCCTCTCTCTCTCACGTACACACCTTTCATCGTTGACCCAAAGGGCACGACAGTCGGGATCGAAGCTTGTCGCTTGTGTCCCGCCATATAACTAAATCTATACTCGCACCCCTCATCTTAGCCAACCAGGTTCGGATGAACAAGAACAATCCCTTTCTTGCCCTCGTTTTCTAACTCTCGAGAGAGTCCGAAAGGAGGAAGAAGAAAAATCAACTTCTGAGAGCTCTTGAACATCTCTACCGTTTCAAGATCTGATCCCCCCCCTCAGCGCAGGCGGAAGGATACCTTCAGCAAACCTATCCCCGGTTACCACTACGTCCAACCCCACGCTGTGTGAGCAGAGTTCCCTGGCGACAAAGAGGTGTAGTATACCTTAGCGCCTCCCAGACCCGTCTGAATGTATTGCTGAGTGCCGCTCCCTTCGTGTAGCTTCCCGCCGCACTGTCCTCATAAAACGCCGCCCATCCTGGGTTCGTTCAGTCTTTCTTCACCTTCCATCTTGTCTTGCACAATTCCAGCACTTGCCTCTTGATCACCGACAGACCTTATCGACTTTTTGTTCTCTAGAACTTCGGAAGAAGAAAAAAAACACCATCACTCACACTCACTCACACTCACCCACCCACCCACCCACTCACTCACTCTCACTTCAAGGCTTTGAGACCTCGAGCTGCGTCGACGCACGAGCATCCTCCTCATTTCTGATGACGGCCACAGTAAAGGCTCCCCAGTCACCAGTACTATCGCACAGCAATATTGAGGGACAATTCGCTCTTCAGCGAATGCCTAATTCCTCTAGTGCAGCATACAACTTCCACTCCTTGGGTTTAGACTTTGACACGCCTTGCCTGTCTTCTGGTCAGCAATCATACTTCGCACCCTCAACACCCGCATTCCAAGACCACCAACTTGGCCAGTCGGGCTATTTCCCACCAGGCCAGCCACCATACAGTACTCCGGATTACCGCGACCTAGCTAGGTACGGAGGTAAATATCAGTCCAACGTGTGTACCCCCCCTCACCCACCCACCCGGATAGCTCTAATTGCTACCCTAATAGGAACAAATTACACCTACCTCAGACACCTCTGGACGCACCGACATGGATTTTTTGGTAAGTAATGCTTTCAAAAGTTGTGTCTGCACCCTAACTAACGTCAAGCACAGCATCCGGAATATGCAATGAGCGATGACGGTTACAATGACTTCGTAAACCTACCTCACTCGTACCGTATCAAACCCTAACTAACCTTTATGGACCAGTCAGGGTATCAGAATACTGAAGCACGCCTCACTAGGCTCGAAGGCCCAGCAAGTAACCACCTCCAATCTGACATAACACACTTCCTGACAGTTTCTAGTACATGAGTTTTCAAGAGCCAGTCCCAACCCCGGTGCTCCCCAGAAGATCCGCCCGGAACGCCTCAGATGCAGCAGCGGTGACCAACCACAGGACAGCTACCGCGACCAAAAATGGCACAGGCGGTGAACCTGCAACGCACACCGGAGCCAAGAGGCCCACTAGAAAACGCAAGCCAAGCACCGAAAAGTCCGAAAAACCCAAAGTGCCAAAGTTGACGATGCCGCTAAGTGAGCTCACCACGAGCTATGACCACATTCCGGTCAAGGATATGGAGTCATGGGTCCGGCGAAGTGTCGAAACTCGGAAGCAAGAGGTAGAAAAGCGTGGCGGATACGTCACTCGTCCGATGAACTCCTTCATGCTTTATCGATCGGCGTACGCCGATAGGACGAAATTTTGGTGCCTCCAAAACAATCACCAAGTAGTGTCCTCCGTTAGCGGCGAGAGCTGGCCCCTGGAGCCCCTTGCAATCCGGGATAAGTACAACGAACTCGCAAAAATTGAGCGTATCAACCACCAAGCGGCTCACCCGGGATATAAATTCTGTCCCAGCAAAACGCAAAATGGGAAGAAGAAGAAGGAGGTGAGGGGACCAGAGGAATCGGAGGCCAGTGAGCTTGAAGGTTTTCCGGATGATGATGGCGACTATGTTGGTAGCTTGGGGGGGGCTCGGGGTGCGAAGAAGACAGCACGAGGCAATAAAAAGTCCCCCAAAGGCTCCAGCCAGAATAGGGGAGTCTCCATCAACGGCTTTATAGGCCTTTGTTACGACCACACCGAGGGCGGGGCCCAGAGGTCATCATTTATTCATAACAACCCAGGAAAAACTCCGCCAATGTGTATGGCGAATACTGATATGCACTTGAGCGGCCAGTATTACCAAACCACTGTTCGTGCAAGCCCGGCCACCATCCCGAGCTCTATGCACCCAAGTGTGATTGAGGACGTGACGATTCGAAAAACCCAAGCTCCGATGGGAACGATGAACACGAATTATTGCCAACATGCGCTGTATCAAGCGGACCAGATTGACAACTTTCTCGCGTCGACCCTCGAGAACCAAGATAATTCAAAGGTCGATCCCGCACTATTAGCCACCGGGTCCACATCAGATCTTTGTATGAACGGTAGCCAGCATCAAAACGTCCAACCAGACCATGCTGGCCAGTTCATCGACGGAGGGATCTTTGATGGTCAATTTGAAATAGACAGCTTGTTTGCAACCGCCAATATTCCTCATATCTCGTTTGCCGACGACGAATCACAGCAAGACCCTATGGCCCAACTTGAGCGAGGCAGCCACACCATTGACTTACGCAAGATGCAAGCGTACGATCAATCCATACAAGGCTTTCTAGACAGCCAAGAAAGTTGGAACAGAAACGGAGACGCCATGATGGAAGACCGCGACCAACTCCATTATGACGATTGGCTTCAAGAAGCCTATCTGCCCAAATAAAAGAAAAAGGAGGCCGAGGAGAAGACACCGGTAGCTGATTGCATTTCTATCCCATCCCTTTTCCTGATGTCAGAAAATTTGAATGGTAAAAAAGAAATAAGAAGAGGAATTTCGTTCTAGTTAAGTCCCATGTCTATTTTTCTATTTTTCCTGGGTTAGAGGCGTTTTGTTTTTGTTTTTTTTGACACCCACGTGTTTTATCCCGCTGTTTCACGCCTCGTTTTCTCCATGAATGATTAACCAGCTCTTTTCCGGAAAGGGCCTATCATTACCTCGAGTACATACCTTCCTTACGCTTTGGTGTTGCATCTGCAATTGTACGGTATTTTTCAGCTATTAGCAGAGGGCGGCGCAGGGTCCGGTGTTGCCTCTTTCATTAGTTCTTAGTCTCTACTGTACTGTAGTTTAATCACCAATGAATTAGCATTTCATGCCGAAACTCTCCCTCCTCAAATGTGGGAAATTGTAGATGCTAACTATAAGAACCATGGTCCACAGACAGCCTAGCTGCTCTGCGAGTATCCATTGATGATACTCCATGACCTTGTGCATTAGGTAGGTGTCCGAGACGTGCTCCCCTAGCCAACAACTTATTCGGCCTTGAGAGAGCGGAAGCTTGCAGACTTCTGATCTGATCAGTGATCATAGTTCGGATAGAATGCATCATAAGAGCTGGAAGCATGGTCTCGAAGCCCGTCGGATTACCGTACGAAGTATGCCGAGGGTGGGTACCGCCTTCAATGCCCATGAAATTCTGCATCGGTAAGACCTGGCGGGCTCCCCCCCCATGGATGGTGCATTGCTGAACTGCTGAAAGCGCTGGGAAGTCGCAGAGATCGAAAGAATGTCACCTCGCATTTACGACATTACCAGTATGTAACTTTGCATGAAGTTGGTGAGGGCTGGTGAGATGTCCAAGCAAAGTAGATTGGACCATGCCCGGTCTCAGAATAGAGGGGCTAAGGGGCTCCATCCAGTGTTATGGAAGGAAATCCATTGTGGCTAATAATGAGAGGCCCAGTCTGCAGTACAAGGGTAGGAAACCATTAACTTGAGCAGATAGGGATATATTTGGTCGGTTAACCTTAAATAACCGTTCCAGAACTGCTTGGCGGGCCTTGGTATCCTAGTATGCTCCGTACTCCAGGATTGTTATGATAAAAGCAACAGAGAGCACACAGGTCAAGGGCAAGGAATTGGTTGCACACGACAGACGGGTTGGGTTAGACAAGCGGCAGATCGATAAATCTGTTGCTAAACCTCCTACACCCCACACCCCATCACAACTCCACAACTTTGACCAGGATTTGAAAGAAACCCTGAGAGAGACACCACCACCACAACTCATTTGAGTTCAATTCACCTCACAACACCACCACCACCACCACAAACACCACACCTCTCCCCGCACCCGCGCTACAAGTACTAAATCATGTACGGTGACCTCGGATTGAAGCTCGTTTGTCTCCAAAGCCTCCCCCCCTCCACCACACCCTGCTCTCTCCTTCCCCCCACAATTACCAAACCAAATTATCCTCTCAAACTGACCTCAATCGCTTCGCCAGGTCCAACATGCAAAACGCACACAATCCCTCCCTCAGCTCCCACCCTACCAGAGCGACATTGTGCGCAGCGTAACCCGCGAAGTACGTGATCTAGACCGCGACGTTACGGAAATACTCGAACCATTCAATGGTCACTTCGATCCGGCCGAGGAGCCAGCCACCGCCTGTAGTCTTCTCGTCCACCATCTTTGCATGCGAAGGAATAAGCGATGCTTGCTCGCGTACCATCGTGTTCGGGTGGAGGCGATCGAAGAAATGTGCTGGAGTGGCAGCGACCTACTCGAGCAGGTTCAGGCAAGCCAGAATAAGGTAGCCGAGGGAGGGGCGGGAATTGGGTCGGCTGAGGGTTCGGGTGCCAGCTCACTTAGCCCTGAAGAGGAGGAGTATGCCAGACAGTACGGGGATTTGCTTGCCGCGTATAAGGGACAGTGGACAGATATTGACCTCACCGGGTCGTTGGAACCGCCGAGAGACCTGTTCATCGATGTTAGAGTTCTTAAGGATGCCGGGGAGATACAGACAGAATACGGGTGAGGAGATCTTGTCCTTTTTACTGGTGAAAATCGTACTAACGGTAACACTAGTGCTATTACCCTTACGAAGAATAGTCAATTTTTTGTTCGACAAGGTGACGTCGAAAGACTGATTGCCCAGGGGTTCCTACAAAAGTTGAACTAGAATCACGAGCCGTGAGACCCTCAAAGGAAAGTTCTAAATTTCAGAAGTAAACATACCTAATACACTTCAAACCCATTGACTTTCTAAAAATCCCCGGAGTTTTCAATTCGTTGAATATCTTTCCCCCTTTCTCTATGGCCATCACTCATCTACGAGTACTGCCTGCTGTTGCCATTACTATACGAGTAGTAATTATTAGCAAACGTTTTTAACTAAGAGTCTTCCCCAAGCCCTAGAACAGGTCAGTATACATAGTGAACATCCTGCACCTCCTTCCATCATAGCACAGCACCCCTCCCCCCCTACTCAGTCACGTTATTTCATAATACCATATCAGAAGAAAATCCGACCTTAATAAAGCCCAACGGCACAGTAGAGAATGTAGAGAAGAAAGAAGAAAAAAATATCAACACCACCCAGTCCATATATCATCACATAATATCACTCGCCACTTAATGAAATCAGCAACCCTCTTCCCCAGCCCCCATGCAGCCACCGTGTACGAGTATTATGCCATACCCTCAACTATCATACATCTCTCCAATGCCGGTATCTGGGGCATGCAGAAAAGAGTGAGAAGAAAAAAATAAAGTTCAGAGGTAACTCCTAACCGAATTAGATTAACTTCAGGGAGGTGAGAATCCCACACCGGGAAACGGCAAACAGGGACCGCGGAGAAACAAAAAAAGAAAAAAAAGAAAAAGAAAGGAAGAAAAGAAAAGAAAAAGAAAGGAAGAAAAGAAAAGAAAAAAGGAAAAAAGATCGGTAGACCAAGCAAGCACAGCACCGGTACTCAGGTAGGCCAAGAGGTATGATAGACCACTCGTATTGTGTTTGTTTTTGCAGAGCACAAAGGCAGCACTGCGGTGCGACACGAATCCGATGGATAATGGCCTCACGATTTCGCCTCCGGAGTCACTCCTTTGCAATCCGGTTGGCCCAGAGCGGCATTACAACAAGTACGATGGTCTACAGCACCGTCGCCTCACACCCAGAGCCCTTCCTCCTCCTCCCAGAGCTGTTCCAAAATGATAGGACTCCCAACCAACGAACTCTTCCATGCCCTATCGACCGATCAAGAAGTCAGACCACATGTGCCGGCCAGCACATGCAAATAAACAAAAGAGGTATGATATGATATGATGGACTATGATCAACAAATAGCCTACCGGTAGATCCCCTCGCACCCCCCAGGGTGCCAGAATATGCCGAGGTTTGGGATGGTTCGGGTGTGGGAATCGTGTGCGTCGGTAGATCCCATGTCACTTTGCCACCGCACGGCGAGAGCTCCCACAGCCATTGACCGCGCTAAAAGGATGGGAGGTCTACAGAATAGAGTAAGGGATAGTCTAGGGTGGGGGCGGGACTCGAGTAGAAGTTAATACTAGACTAGACTAGACTAGACTAAGCTGGTTGGTGGGGGAGGAGGAGGAGGAGGTTGTCGACGATAACGGGAGAACATCCTGAGTAGACGGGTCAATGCATTGATGGAGGGATTATCCCCACCCGGCGATTAACCTGCTTTAGACCACTATGTAGTCTACACGCGTCTGCGCCCGCTCCACTCGACTCAACCCCCACTCGCGGCGGATGGTACGGCGAGGGGGGGTGCCCAATCCCGCGGGCCAAAGGCGCAATAAGTTGTCATTTCGACGTTTAATCACCCATCGATATGATATACTAGTACACACGTAGGCGAGTCAAGGCACTCTAGTTTCTCTGACGCAATTTCACTAGAAGATCACGTCTAGCCTACTGCACCTGGAATTGATATGCCGGTCCGGTCCCCCAATCCAGGTTCTGACTTCGCGAGTGACGAGCGATGAGCGATCCTGGCACATAAACTCGTGAGGAGCTCGCGTTTCGCGAATGCGCAACTTTAATGACTTAGACTACAGCTCGTCCGAAGACACTTATGGAATCTATCAATGTAGCGTTGTTGTCAGCTTCGCAACTGCTGAGGTCCGTTCAGTAAAAATATTGGGTGATGTCTGCAGCACTCACGTGAGCATTGATAACTAAAGGTTTGTTTTTTTCTATGGGATGTTGCAAAGTGCTTTTTCTATAAGGCCAATATCAGATTCGAGCACACCGATGCTCCTGACACCTCGCTCTCAGAACCTACTACGAGTAGTAGAGCCTGACTCCTTCTTACCAGAACAGACTCCACATGGTTCTAAAAGGCTTATCCAATTTTAATTTCCAAAGTGACCAAGGAGATCTCTATACGAGTACTCGTAGTAAATTTAAAGTTGCTCATTTTTTTTGGTATATAACGCCAAACCATGATACCCATGTCTTTCTGGCGCCGACCTCGAACAGGGCGCACGACAAAGTACGAAATCACCGACCGTGAGCACGGGAGTGGGGTAAGATCGGAAGGAAAGAGGAAAGAAAAGAAGAAGAAAAGGAAAGGAAAGGAAAAGAAAAAGAAAAAGATATAAAAACAACAACAATGATAATAATAACGCCCCGCCTGGCGCGTCACCCAATAAAAAAAGGATATCGTAAAGGTCGGAAAAAGACGCCGCTTTTATAATGTCAAATGGGGGCTTCCGATGATAATAATAATAGGGCGGTATATATCATGGTGAAGAGTTTTCCCTTGATGAAAAGAAAAAACGAAAAAATCGCCAGTCTAGGTTTAATGTATGGCGTTGCGCCGGGCTCTGTGCCGTACTGCGATGCAGCTGCTTTTGATGGCTATTGCGGTGAAGTCTTGATATTTGCCAGCTTTTATATATATATATCTCGCCGGATCGGCTGGTGTGCAGTCCATTGGTATGCACGTATGTATGAGAGGCGGTGGAGAATACGAGTGATGAGGGTCCAAGTTAGTCAAGAAAAAGGAAACGATTGCAAAAAAAAAAAAAAGTAAGCCCCTGTAACAATGACCAGTGAGTGTAATGGTTCCCAGATGCGCCCCATTTCAATGATAGGCCAATCCACCCGAGGGGAATGGCCGAGGAGGAAAAGGTGCATTCGACGAATTATAGCACTCGACAGTAGAGATTAAATGCCGTGAAGAAACCGAAACCCTAATACCGGCAGAAGAGAAATGTGCCAGGACGTTGTAGTTGCCTCTCCTAGTAAGCTGCTGTCTAAAGTACGATAGTCTATATTCCTTTTGTCATGTCTCAGGTGAGGGCTGAGTTTTGAGGTGTTTTCCCCCCCCGCCTTGCCGAGAAAGGGGAATTCCAACGTCCCAGCACCTTTTTCTATCCGAGTTCCCACGATATATGCTCCAGGCAGCGGTCGGTCACACCAGAGGCATAACCCCACAATTTGCGCAGCGAATAGCAGTGTGGCGGAGGCCGCATTGCAGGAAAGAATAGGGGTGCCTGACGATTTCCCCAGACCCCGGAGATTGCTGCGCTACAGTATGACACGGTATCGGGCAGGAAATGAAAGCAATCACGTGGGAAAAGGAAGGTGAGGTCTACCATTCTGAACTCATCCTCAAGTCCTCGTACAGAATCGAGATGGTTTCATGCAAAGGACTACTCGAGTAAGCACCCCGCATGTTTTAACCATTGGCTCCCTAAAAGGAGTGTGGCAGTTGATGCAACTGCTCGACGAGTACGGTATTTAATTTCTGCACTTCGGCAGTTCCCGCGCCCCCCCAAGCAGCTGGACCGTGTCAACCCGTGCCAAGGTTCCTGCCGATTATGTAACAGCGCGCAGTTCCAAAATCTTGCAGCACGCCCACGGCGTGCCTAACAGCTCAACAGAAACCAGCTCAACAGAAGATTTTCATAAACTGAAGCTTTCAAATCCAATTTGCCGCACTCACAAGCATCAAAGATGTCGATAAGAATTGAAGATGCCCTTTCTAATCTTTCTAGTCTTGAAAAACCCAATATTACCACTATTGCACACGAGTTTTTAGTGCCAGAAGGTCGTTTACATGCATGAGCTGGTGGATGTCCATCTAGGTCACAGTGGCCAGCTTTGGACAAGTACCTTTCTGAAGCAGAGGAATTAGCTGTCTGCCTATATTTGAAAAGGCTTGATAGTATAGGAATAGTGGCATGCCTGTTCATAGTGATGAGTTGCACCAATGCGATTCTGAAACGAAATCATATCCCAAGTACATAAAATGAAGCACTGCCGACTGTTGGGCCCACATGGACTCCATGCTTCTTAGAATGATACCCAGAGTTCCATATTTGGAAGCAAAAGTCACTTGACTGTAACAGGAAAAAGGCACACAACTCAAGTAATCTGTTGGACTAGTTTGAGAAGTATATAAGTCTACATGTGATAAGAGTAGATACTGCCCTCTGATATATATAACTTTGACGAGACAGTATTCCATATTGGAAATGGGAAGGATCAGTGAATTGTTATGCTGAATCCTGATAGGCAATTCTATCTCGCAAGTATAAGTAATAGAGAACTTGTAGCATCTTGTGAGGTTATTAGCCTAGATGGAGAAGTGTTACTACTAATGCTTATTATATCAGGCATTCTATATCTTGATGATTGGTATAAGAAGATCGAAATTGATGAGAATTTCCTCCTTTGTGTTTTGGATACTGGCTACTCCAATGACTGGCTTTCTCTTACTTGGATGTACCTTTTCAATAACTTTTCATTAATACAACAAGTCGCAGCTTTTAGGCTTTTGTTGCTAGATGAATATAGATCACATTACACTAAGGAGTTTATAGACTATTGTGATCAGAAACAGATTATCCCATTCTGACTCCAATAACATACTACTCATTTATTACAACTATTAGATGTTGTCATTTTTCAACTGTTAAAATACTTTTATGCTAAATCTGTAAAGCAAGCGACTTAAATAGATTACTCTGAGTTTATTAAAGTTGAATTCCTATATGTGATTAGTTCTATCTGCCAATAAGCATTCACGCATTCTATGATAATTTCCTTATTTCAAAACCAGGTCTTATCTCCTATAGATCTGAAATAGTTCTATCAAAGTTACAAGAATTTACATCTCCCCCTATATATCAACTATCTCCATTCCATCATAGCCAAGTACATCTTTTCTGATTTTCTCATCAAACCCTACAACCCCTTAAACTATAGGCTCCCTAAACTGCCACACAGATTACCTCTGATAAGCTGATACTACCTCTTCCAACTTGCGAAAGTCTTTGAATTTCTTCATTAAAGGAAGCCTTGTCCAAGCCTACCTCAGTACTCAAGATCAGGATGGTTTAGAGTACACACATTTTGGAGAACTTGCACACACAAATTGACAAAGCAAAGACGCTTGTTTGTTCAGAAAGGAGGTATGGGACATGCCTATCAGGTAAGAATAATAATTCAGAGGTGATAAGAGGAGAATACAGGAAAAAAGATCCAGCAAGTAAAATAACTGGTTGAGAAATTGGAAAAAGTACTAGCTAGTAAGAGAAAGAAAACTTGGAAGCTGATTTCTCAAGACTTGAAATAGTCTGTAAAGAGGCGGAATTCTCATTTAAACCAACTTAGAAGACCTGAAACTTGAAGTTGATTTCTTTTATAAAATTTGTTGAAAACCTTCTGTTGAGTTGGGTTCTTCCATTGAGCTGTTAGGCATACTATAAGTGTGCTGCAAGATTTTGAAACTATGTGCTATTATATAATTGGCAGGAATCTTGATATGATTACTGGTATTATGAAGTAAAATAATGTCTGCTCCAGTGTTGAATGATTCTTGAGTGGTGAGAGTGTTTGCTAGAGAGTAACTGTGTGCATCATCCTAAGACTACACTTAACCTATAACAGAATTAATAACTTCATGACAAGTGACTAAAGTAGATGGTGGTATAGGGTTTAAGTATTATAGTATCATAGTAGATATAAAAGATTCCAATGCTCATGTACTGAATAAATATATTTTAAAAGAAAAAAGAAAAAACCAAGTTCTTTCATACAATATTTTCCATAAACTTCTACAATATAGCATCTGGAGCTCCTTTAATGCCTCTAAGACTGCCAGAAATCTTTAGGCTTGACAAAAAAATATATGGTGATAACATTCTCCAAACTGGAGCATAATTGCTGAAACTTGTAGCATTGCGTATTCAACCTTATGCTATGCTATGAAGAGGTGCAGCAGTAGGCAAGAAGGGATAGAAAAGATGTGTAAGTTAATAACAGGTGAAGAAAAGGCTGTTTTAAATAGATGTAATTTGTTAAGTGCATGGTTACAGCTAGCTTAATATGGTGTAGTAGAAGACATGGCACTTATTTTGCTACAATTATGGAAACCAGAAGGAATGGTGAGAAAGCATTGAGTTTATAATTTAATTAATTGTTATGATCAACTAGCTAGTACTTTCAGTAAGTAGATTGAGAATAGTTATACCATACAGGTAAACAATCCTATGGTATTGATACATTATTTATATTATTATTCAGAATTTTAAACTAATCTGATAATATTTATAGAGTTAACAGAACTTCTAATGGTCATAATGTTTTACAAGAAAACTTATACAAATTCAATGAAATTGGTTTCCTCCTGGGATCTACCAATTCAGAAAAGGTTGTGGTTAATATTAGAAAGCTGCATCTAAATGGAGCATTACCATCTTTTAGTATGTAATTAATTGTATAATTCTATTATATATATTTTACTTATAGACAAATAGATGGAAATCAAGAAATGGTAACAGTAATTGAAGCCAAATGTGGGAAAGGGGGTAATCTTAGTCTAAGGTTTGTCTACAAGGCAGATGAATTCTGAATGGGTTAGTTTGATCCATCTCTACCATTTCCAAAGGATGTTCCTGGTAGACATTTGTTAAATGGATGGACAGATAACAAGATAGACCTTGGTTATCTACAGTATTACTTCAGTCCTCAACGTCTATCAGCAAAGAATACTTGTAGCCATTATTGGATAATAATATTCAATAGTCATGAGTCTCATATTTCTTATAAATTCCTACAATACCGTATTGATAATCATATTATTGCATTTTGCCTTTCTCCACAAAGTACAAATCTCCTTTAATCACTTGATGTTGAAATCTTTGGACTACATAAGAACTATTATTCTCAACTACTAGAAGAAGAGTTTCACTATAGACTTTATAGAGTATCAAAAGTAAACTCTTAGGAGCTACCATCTCAAGAGCAAGAAAAGGCTGCTAGAGTATGGTCCTGTTTAGAAAGTCTTTGTACTGCTGGATTGTAACTACTCAACCCCTCATCACTACAACAACTACCTCTACCATGATCCTACCATGTACCCTCTAAGCTAGAATAGACTTGAATAAGGAAATTTATTCTCTGTATAAGTATACAAATATGGAATATAATAAAATCTCTAAGTCTTTAGGTATTTCTAAGTCCACTGTTTATTATGTAGTCAAAAGAGTAAAATCTAGGAGTAGAAATACTCCTAGATGCAAAAAGAGGTAGAAGATCAACCAAGATCACCAATGCTAAAAGAAAGATAGTGGAGTCAGTTATCAATGGCGAGCCTGATTTAGCATTACACAATACTACTAAAAGAGTGAATATTGGTTTAAGTAAGACTACTATTGATAAGATCATTTTGTAAGCTTGTTTTAAACTTCTAATACTCAGAAAAAAGCCTTTTTGGAGAAAACAAGCAAAGGAAAAGAGTAAGGAGTTTTCTAGGAGAAGGATGAACTGGAAGAGGACATGGAATTGGGTTGGTTTTGTGGATGAAGCCACAATTGTTTATAATCCAAATCTTACTGGCGGAAAGGTCAAAGTTAGACCTAGTGAAGAGTTGGAAGAAAATAAATTGAAGCCTAACTTGAAGTCTGGGAGGACTAGTATTGGAGTCTATGCTGCAATTATGAAGTATGGCAGGACTGAGCAAATTCTTGTAAGGAAGAGGAGAGAGGAGGAAAGAACCAGCAAAAAAGACAATATTGGCCTTAATTCCCACTAATATGCAACTGAAATCTACCAGCTATACCTTATCTTTTTTATAGCAGATCTGGATAGGCCTTCTGACAATATCTACCTAGCTGTAGACAATGCCTGCTAGCATGGTGGTGAGGAAAATCAAAAATTAGAGGCTGACTGTAGTTATAAAAAACTTCCTTGGCCACTCAACTTACTAAATTTCAACCTTAATGAGAATACCAGGTCACTACTCAAAAGAGCCCTTACTAAGCAATTCTCCAAACTAGAGAGAAGGCCTCACGGTACTGCTAAATTGTTTAAGGTAGCAATGAAGGAGTGGGGATTAATTACTCAAGAGAAGTTGGATAGATAGATAGAAAAATGCCTAAGAGAATGTTAGCTGTACTAGATGCTGATAGAGGCCATAAAAAATATTAATAATATTTTTCTATTATCTATTATCTATACTATTATCTTTTGTTTAATTAAATTTTCTACTTTTTTTGTGAATTTTTGGTGGTTGGATGTCATAGTAGTGCCATTGCTGGGTAGGAGTACGAAGACTTTCCAGACACAACTGTACAGTGGTTTAAGATTTGGTTGGCTCCTGTCCACTTCAGAGAGAAAATGTACCTCTACACCAATAGATTTTACAGCTTTCATGGACAGTCCTAAATGGTACATGTCCGAACTTAGTAACTGACAAAAGCAACTGGCCCCGAGCAACTAGGCCAGGTTTTCCATATAAAAATCACCTTTTTGAACAGGTTACTGCTCACTACCATAACCACAGAAACTTATACGGTATGATACTGATTTTTTTTATTTTATTTTATTTTATTGCAGGAGGAATTTTGGTGTTTCTTTTATTTAAATATAAGATTAACCCTTAGATAATGGTGCTCTAATGGGGGATCCAGTGGATGAGGTTATTTTTCAAACAAGTCCCAACTTGCAGGAATTATAAATATACTTGGGTGTAAGGATATTTGGTGTCTAGTTGCTCATGTTTTCTCTTCATGCTAACAATACTTCTTTTAGTATCATAGCATTAATACCACACTGTATATTAGGTTTATACTAAACTCTTATCCTCCTATATGTCTCTTTGCAGCACTACAGTTGTAAAGGAAAAAGGAACTTGTAAGCAGAAACCACCAGATGTTTGGCATGACAAAATAATACATAAGAAGCATATAAAGGTTATTATACTCCAGAATGCTACTAGGTGAAATTGGTCACAAATTGGTAGATACCTGAATATTCATCAAAGAACTGGTAAAAAGATATGTGTATAGATATATATATTAGTATCTATTATAGGAAGTAATGGCTAATTTGAACTTACTTATAAATCTACAAGCTTACTAAGAAGAATGACATAGCTTCCAATTCTCATTGTTATAGATGCTCTCCAATATTTATAACTCGATTTCCCCCTGGAAAGATAAATTTAGAAATTGCAACCACATTGAGATGAATTTTTCTGCGAACACATATCATAAAATTTCAAAGTCTTAACAGTAGAGTTTGAAGAAACAAAACTGCAAAACTTAATATCGTTAAGCCACAGCTTTACTCAATTAAGTCCTGATCTCAACAGATAGATAATTGCCAGAATAGAGGAGAACTCATATATACTTAACATATATACTTAAATTGATTTCATATACTGTTGGTTGCTCCCCATCACTTCTCTGTATTCGCAAGTACCCAACTCCCTTGAGCCATCAAGTTGACCTCCATGGATCAGACCAAAGATCCTCTATAGTGAACTAGACTACTTATTGGTTTGCTAATATCCACCTGATAGGAGGGTTTTAGCCACTACATCTACAATGCAACTGTAGGAGTAAAACTTCTTCTTGTGGTAAACATGTCAGTGGTGAGCTGTCATGCCTGAGTGGATGCAATACCAACTATAGAAATTTTTACCTATATATACCTAGTCTTCACTAATCATCTGCAGCCCCTGAACATCTATCCAGTTCTACTCTATTCTACATCATTCTGGATGATGGCCATGTAGCTCACCCAATTGACCACTTCAGAGGTTGACTACTATTAGGCGGAAATAACCTAATAAGCTTTAGAGTTATCTAGGCCAACCAAAATTCATTTATAGAGACGGAGATTGTCTAGGAGGGCTCAGACTTTACTTGTTTCGTTTATGACTACTAAGAGTGAAGTAAGATAGGTAAAGTAGAATTGAATCATAAGGACAATCTTATATTGTTAAGGTCTCTTCTCTCTTACTTGATGATGTATAAAGCTTGGGAGATACTTTGATATTTATATTTCACGTCTGAGTATTTGCAAACTACATCTCTTTATTATACAACTATGTACCTCTCTGATTATAACTTGAAAGATTGGGTATTCTTAAAAAATACAAACCTGGAGACCCTGAAAATCACCACACCCTCTTCGGCAATTATTATATAACTAACTAGGAACCATACTGTTCCAAATAGTAATTATCTGATTATTAGAGTCTTTAGACTTATGACCTAATTCTCAAGTCGAACTTAGTTGGCCCCAATTATCTTAGTCATTGATGAAATGATCAGTTTCATCTGCAGGTTGTATCTGTAGAGTTAGTCATAATTGTAATATTTCTAGATCACCTGACTTCAAACCTTCATAACTCCTTACCCAACCAATAAATATCTTCTAGAGAACTTCCTACTAATTTGCAGGAAGCTATTCCACTGGATTGACAAATAATCCCTTGGTCGGCAACCCTTAATTGCTCTGGGTAACCGGGTTTCAATCACTGTTTTAGTACTGGAAGCCATCCTTCCAGATACGACGTATGCTGAAACCTAGTTGTAACACTCCATGTAGTTCATTGGCTTCTATGATAGTATCTCTGGGAGTTCTAGGCTCTTCTGGCTATTGTAGGATGGATGTGAATGTATTGATCTCTCGTTGAGATTCTTTGTTATTCGATATCATCTCTTTGTACAAAAAGGTCCTGTTACTTACAGCCTGTGCCAAAGATATTACATCTTTGAAGTCTAGTAACCCTCTGAGTAGTTGAGGGACTTACTCTTTTCCACTTTCCAGACCTAGTCAAAGGTTCCCCTCATATATCTGGTGAACAGGATCCAGTTAGATGGACAGTGGTGACGTCTAAGGTATTATTCTGATACCTTTAATTCTGTGGCATTATAGTCACAGGACGCAATATAGATTCATATGTATGATGATGTGCGGGCCCTGTAAGGGGGCCAGAGGAGGGTGTTGGAGACCAGAGATTCCAATTCAGAATGGGATTACCCTACTTAGAGTGATTCCTAGGTATTAGATCCTGGTATTCCTAACAACTACCCATAGGTACTACCTACAGTCAATCTTCCTAGAGGTAGGTCTCATCACGACCTCAGACTAGTGTCTCTGAGTTCTTAATGATTCTCTAATACAATTACACTTTCAGGACAATGGACTTCAGTTACCTCGCCAATAGTCCTCTGGTAACCTCACATACTACTTCTAATTTCAAAGTGGTATTACTGCGTCAGTTCTGGTCTATTTTGCATGAAACTACCTAGAGACCATTCTCCAGGTTCATATCTATCCGCTCATATATCCTGAGGACAGCCCCTAATCAGATAGATGGCGTGATCAAATATGGTGTTACAGGAGCATCTCTACTTCTAGACTTTTACTAAGCTTACAGCAACTTTCCAGTCAGTAGCCCATGGTACTAGAGACTTATAATAGTGTCGGAGGGGGGGTATTAGCCACTACATCTCCAAGCTATAGCATGTTTAGAGCTCAACTGGTTGTGCAGTAGTGATCTATACAACCTGAGAGTTGAGAACTCTATGTTGTCTGACATGACAAATAATCTAGTAACTTCTCCTGAAGTCCTGTGTATCAAGTTACTTTTAAGGTAGGGTAAGTAGATCTATAACAGGGTAACCCATAGCCCAAGGCAGGGTAACTCAGGTCAAAAGGTAGGGTAACTCTACCCAGACTTACCATCGAGCAATTCAGATTAACTCCCAAATTGACTACTTGGATTATCCTACCCAGTAGGGTAACCACTACTACTTACTAGTATCTATATGCTTCTTAATATGGTATAGCATGTCCAACTAAGGTACCTAATCAACAATACCTCTACTTAGTAGACTCTGGTCTACCACTGTTCTTACTGCAGTAGTTTCTAGACACCAGTATGGGCATATGTTTGGTTAACTGTAATAATACTCTATAGAGTCTCATTATAATAATTGACGATATGGAAAAGCAGTTATTAGAGGTATAAGTGACATGTGACTCCATAATATGACATCAAAGCTGGGATAAAATATCTCTAGAAATGGGCTATGCTTGTAGTACATATACTATGAAAGCTGTAATGAAGTTGTTAGGTTACTATCCATGTATTCAACAATCAAAATTTGTGATCTTACCAGCTAACTGCCCAATCCATATCATCTCGTATTGTAAATCTCTTAATTGGGATTACAATAACTGGTGTTAGGCACTTGGGACTGCTGAGTACTATTATTCAACATCAGGTTTGAGGAGTAGGCTTTAAATAGTATGAAAAGCATCTGAGGTATTGTATACTAATTGTGTGAATAAAACGTTTGAGTCTGAATGTGAGATACAAATGGTTTGGGGTATAGTATATAACATAATAATGTCTAAACTAGTCTTTATACTAAGTAAAACTTAGACAAACTCAACCTTATATGTAACAAATATCACATATCTCATTTGTTGGAATTTCTTTCCAGTATTACATTTCAATATATTTAATAATAAATATCATATTTTCACTGACTTAGTTGTGTTTCAGTTAAAACCTGTATACTGTGAATATTACTACAGTTGGATCATATTTTTGTTAATCTCATAAATATTTCATTGCTAAGGGATAGGAAATCTATATATTATTTTCGTAACTAGTTATTAGATAGATTGAATTTTCTTTATCTTTATACATGTTGATTACATATAAGGTTTATAATATTTCCTTAATATTTTCCACATACTATATTAAATTTATATACACTTTTGGAATGTTTCTTAGGCCATGTTTAGTTACGCTGGTCCCATTTTGGACTGTTCCAATGTGAAATGGGAGGACCTGTAGAAACGGTTGCCCATTTGACGGCACCATTTACTAGTAGCAAGCACATGAAAATAGAAGAATATTTTTCACCCTAGAGCCTCTTGAAGAAATTTTACCTGTGCTTCAAATCCTTCTTAAATTGGAACTTTCAAAACTCCAATACACTTCTCAAATTCAGATCTCTTCTAGGTCCTCCCGATCTAGCTCCCAGCTCTTCTTGCTCTATGTACCAGTGTCCCTCAGCTCCAGCTCCTGGTTTCTCCAGCTGCAGCTGCCTGCTCTAAGTCCTCCTGCTTCAGCTTCCTGCTCCCTCTTCTACTCCTTCTTGAAACCTTATGTAAAAACTCTGGGTGTGAGCTGAATGCTATTACAGACTAACCAGATTGCTAGAATTTAATTCTGGATACAAAATTGCCAACTTCCTACTACTGCTTCCACCTCATGTACTTAGTACTCCTACTTCTACTATGACAACTCTAGATTCGTGCTCCTGGCTCCTACCCTTGCTCCTACTACTGCTCTTGGCTCCTACTCCTACTTCTACTACTGCTACTGGCTCATTGCTTTTAACTCATACTCCTGCTACTACTACTGCTCTTATGACAGCTCCTGGCTTCTGGCTCCTACTTCTACTACTGCTCCCATCTCCCAGCTCCTAATCCTAGCTCAAGCTCCTACTACTGTTCCGAGTTGTTAGTCCTAGCTCCTAGCTCCCAGGTCTTACTCCTACCGCTGCTACTACTACAATCAAAATCCTTACATTTCACCATATCTGACAGCCCTGTTAACTCTGTTAGCTCACTACTGCTCTGAGCTTTTAGTCCTGGCTCCTGACTCCTGGCTCCTACTTCTACTTTGTCTACTACTGCTACTGCTACTATTACTGTTTCTACCAGTACTTCTACTACAGCTTCTACTCTTCCCTCCATACTGCCATCACCTACCCCTAGTACAACTACTACCTCTACAATTGCTCCTACTACCCTAAGCTCAATCTTCTCACTCCGATAAATAACAATAATTTTCAAGGAGAGGCATTTTCTTATCTAGATATTGATTCCTATTTCGATATTACCTTTATCTCAGATGTTTCAACTCTCAGCTAGCAACAGACTTCAGACAATGACTCTGTTCATATTGAAAATCTACAGTCTACTTCTGATACACTATCTGTGCCTAGTGGTAGTCAGCAAAACCCCACTCTGATTGCAGATGACATGATTGTTCCATCCTCTTTTGTCAAAGCCCCCAAAACTTACAAACCTCGCAGATGATTAGTAGAATGGTCTCTGAGATGATAACAGTTTTATTACACAAGTTGGTCAATGCGATTAGAGCTGGCAAAAGGTCCAATAATGGTTTTAAGATCAAAGTCTGGAATTCTATTGCACAAATAGTACAAACTGTTTCGACTGGAGATATGCCACTTACTGGAGAAAAGTATCAAACAAGATGGGAGACTCTGAGAAAAAAGTGAAAGATTTGAATTTGATTGAAGGGACTGAGTGGCATTGGATGTGATACAGTAATTAGAGTTGTGACTGCACCTGATAAGGTATGGGAGATGGAAATTCAGAAGCAGCTAGGAATTCAGAAATTCTCTGAATGGTCGATAGCAAATGCAACTGAAATGCGAGAAGTATTTGAAGGTACTCAAGCAAGTAGATGCCATGCAATCTATCTGAAATTTGGAGTACCTCTCTCTCAATCTACCAAATCACTTGCTTCAAATGACTCTATTGTGGGTTCAGATTCCACTGTAGAGTCCCCTAGTACTATCGAGCCTAAGAGAAAAAAGCTCTTAAAGGATAAGACTATTCCACTTGGGTCATATTTGAAAACATCAGGACAACCCTGCCACATGCATTTTAAATGCTGTCAAATAAATAATTACTAAACCAATTGTATTACTGAAGATTAACTCTACTATTCATCAAGCAATCGCCAAATTTCAACAAGACTATAAGGGTAAAGCAGGTTAGTCTATGGAAGAAATTCTTGCAGGCTATGATTTGTTAGAAAGTTTGATTATGGCAGATGTATTTCTTGCATTGGATGGTGGAGAAGATGAGTAGAATTGGTTGAGGAGGAAAATTGCTAGCTATTTGAAATAAATTGTAGTACTATACAGGTTTAACTTCCTCTATTTTGATAATTTATATAGTCAATCCACATTTGTGTAGCCCATTGATCTCTATTTACTATGATCTCCCTTGTATCTAATGTAGATACAAACTGCTGACTCTCTTCACTATCTCCTGACATACCTTCTCCACTATTATGATTATCCCCCTCAAGATGCACATCTGATTCTCAATAAAATTCATCATCTTCTCCATTTGCTTGGTACCAAATAAAGTTATGCAAGGCACATAAAACAAGGACAAGTTTTGCCTGAATATTGAGATGGTACTCAGGAGCAGTATTGAGTATCTGGAAGCGATGATGTAGTACACCAAATGCTCTCTCAATCATATTTTGTAACTGGGTATATCATAGATTAAACAGCTTTTTCTTTGTTTGCGACCTAAGATGAGCTCGTGATGACTCTCAAAGATGATAGCAAACCGTACGATATGGTGTTTGATATTCTTTGTGAAGTCCATATCCTGCATCTGCAAGATAGACAGTATTCTCTTCTCTTGGAAAACCAATAAGCTTCACATTTTCAAGTACACATGCATTCTTGGCTGATCCCTCCCACCCGGTACCGACATAGAAAAAGTATATATCCAAACTGCAACCTGTAAGTATATTTTAGGATAATGTACTCTTATGGTTCCAATAAACTGCATGCTCTGAGCTTGGCACATGGGCCAAGATATAGGTACCATCAATTATACCTCAAACATGGCCGAAATATGCTATTTTCCCTAAGTTATTTCAAAAATGAGATGGAATATTACTCAGTGGGAAGCAGACAAAAGTCTCATAGAGTTGGAGGAGAGCTTGCAAAACCTTATAAAAATAACTAGTAGTTAAAGAATTAAATATTAGATATACTATGCTAACTGCCACTTATAATCAAACAAGTAATTTTCTCACCATGAAATAGTCTCTCCACTATGCTGAAACTGCTCCTCTGTCTCCCTATTTGATACTTCATAGCCAATCGTCTACAAAAATGTAACAAGTTGCTTCTCAATACTTATATGCCAGGATGGTAAACGCACGTCATATTAAATAATCTAGTCCCAAAGATCCAAGAATGTTGTAAGAGGCATGGGGATAAGCTCCATGACTCAACATAGATGTGATCTGAGGATTTCTATTATATATATCAGTGACTGGTGCAACTAGAGGTATAAACATACTATCAAGGAAGGAAGAAATTAATGTATAATGCTGCACTGATCTTAATATGGACTGGTTGTTAAATGATGGCAGCATGGATGCGATTATTGTCGGCTTGCGTACTCATGATAGAATTGTTGGATATAGGAATTAAAAATGCTTTGTTGATAATATTATAGTATAAAATATTTCTTCTACCAGATAATATTATTATAAATATTTACATGTAATGATTCTGCATTGTAACTATTGTATTAGGGTTCTATCTGAAATGGACAGTTAATGGCTTTTACCATTGCCAAATGGCCATTCAGTTCTTCCATTTTGGAATAGAAGGTGAATGATCATTTGTATGTAAAAATGAAATGGGCCCAGTGCAACCAAACAGGGCCTTAGTAAGTTTTCAGGGTCAAATACATTTGTACTTGTATTTCTCTACTAAGAAATGTATTATTACTTATATTTTTCTTATTATATTTCTTTTACTATGACTTAGCATACTTCTGTATATATAGAAGCTACCTCCTATACACCTTGCATAAAAGAAATAAGAAACCGAACCTCTACCAATTTATCTTCAAACTATACTACTCCTCACAAAATTTGCCCATGATATTTTCTTAATATCACATAGTTTATTTAAGATAAATATAAAATTGCACCTCTTAAGTCACAATTACAAAGATTATTCTTATTTTCTTTTAATATTACTGCTGTGAGAACTTTAAGTAGGTAACTGTTGTTGAGGATAGCATGCCCAGGCATAAAAGGTATGCTACTTACTACAAAAACCTCAATGAAGTTCAGACTACATAATAGTCTATCCAATTACCTGATCTAAACTTAATTGCAGCTTCATGGCTAGAAATAGGAAATATCAGTAAAAGATTTATCTTATATTCTGTACTTTCTGAGTATCTGATGCCTAGAAAGAGTTAAATGTAAACTGTTAATCTGGATAAATGCGTCCAAATATATCAGATGGTACTCAGAAGACTATTTCTAGCAACTATTCACCTTGATTATTGACTCTGGTACAATTACTCCAGGCATGTACAGAGTCTTAGTTCCTATTGCATATGTGTACCTTCTACCTATCTACTTTGTTTATAGTTATCTCAATATCTTCTGACGCCAGCCTTTTGCTTCCCTATGATAGTTATGATAGCTAGTTTTATCTACTTTACGTTTATATTCTCACTCTTTTTCTTTTTTCATCCATTGGTTTTCATATAACCCCTTAATCTTGATCTTGTTCTTCCTCATATTGTCTCCATCTTCCTCATGACACCAATGCCGATCTAGGTAGTGGCGCCGCGTTAGCTCAACACGGAAC
>NW_003298872.1:117374-119228 GCF_000151645.1 Tuber melanosporum | reverse complement strand
TCCACATCTGAGCGTTCACGGACTATATTTATTTATTATACAACTATGTACCTCACTAATTATAACTTACAACGTCAGGTATTCTTGAAAGGTGTGAGCACCTGGAGACCCTGAAAATCACCACATCCTCTTTGACAATTACGATATAACTAACTGAGAACCATACTATTTCCAATAGTAGTTATCTAATCATTAGAGTCTTTAGACTTGTGGCCTAGTTCTCAGGTCAATCTGAGTTAGCCTCAATTGTCTTCATCCTTGATCAAATGATCAGTTTCATCAAGGATTGCATTTGTGAAGGTAGTCGTAATCGTAACCTTTTCAGGTCGCCTGACTTTAAATCTTCATAACTCCTTACCCAACCGATGGATCTCTTCTGGAGGACTTCCTACTGATTCGCAGAAAGCTATTACACCGAACTGATAAACATTCTCTTGGTCGGCAACTCTTGGTTGCTCTGGATAACAGGATTTCAATTCCTGTTATAGTATTGAAAGTAGTCCTCATAACTACAACATATTCTGAAACCTAGTTGCAACACTCCGTGAAGTCCAATGGCTTCTCTAGTAGTGTCCTTCAGAGTTCTAGACTCTTCTGAATATTGGAGAGTGGATGTGAATGTATTAGTCTCTCACTAAGATTCTTTACTATTCGATAACATCTTATTGTGTAAAAATGTCCCATTACCTCTGGATCTTACCAAAGTTATCACATCTTTGAAGCCTAGTAACCTTCTGGGTAGTTAAAGGATTTACACCGTTTAACTTCTCAGACCTAACTGAAGGTACCCTCCCACTTATCCTATGAACAGGATCTAGTTGGACAGACAGCGGCGACGTATACAGTATTATTCCGACACCTTCAATTCTTCAATATTATAGTCACAGGACGCAATTGAGATTGATATATATGATGACGTACAGGCCCCATAAGGGGGCCGAAGGGGGATGTTGGAGACTAGGAATTTCAATTCTGGGTAAGGTTACCCTACTTAGGGTGACTCCTAGGTATCTTATCCCAGTATTCCCAACAATTAAGAATATTTAAATAGGTGACATTTTTCTCTATATCTGTTTTGTGATCCTTCACAATTCTATTATTTAATTTACTTATTATCCATGTAATAATCTTAGTCTAAGAAGATAAATGCATCCTGCTCTATGTTCCTAACTAATGTTCCTAACTAACATTCCAGTAACACTGTTTTTCTATTAGCCTAACTATAATTTGTCTCGAGCAGATATCTTTTATCTCTGTCATGAAAACTAGAATATGTGTAATAAAGTTTGCAGTCATCTAACACTGGAGATTATGACACAATATGTCCACAGTCAGAGACAGAAATGTGCAGTTAATTTTTCCTAAGAATCCATCATCCATTGTGCCTCTCCTTTTCTCATTCAAATAAAATTATACGTATATGATATCTGAAATCTGTTAGGCCAAGAATTTAAGAAAATATGCCTACTAATATTGTTAGATAAATTCAGTCTTACTACAGTCTACAATAATCCTAACAAAGAGCTACAAACATTCCACATACCCAATAGGCATGTAAAAAAATCTGTATTCTACAAGTATTCGATACTTTGTAAAGAGGTCATAGGATCCTCTATATCAAGCTTTTAGAGTTTCGTTATAGCCTTCTTATACAATAGAGATACTGGAATCTACATACAGTATGCTTTACTTGAATTTTAATAATTAGTAGCCAGCAGGTATTACATTTACCTTTAATCATATAAACAAGAAGTAGACTATCAATTAACAAAAACCTACCTGCCTATTAAAAGTCACTATAACATATGTAAAGAAGGAATATTCTAACTCATGCAAGATATCATTTTAACAAGC
>NW_003298872.1:114431-116895 GCF_000151645.1 Tuber melanosporum | reverse complement strand
TCCTTGTTGTCTTCATTCTGACTACTGTTATCCTCATATTCTCCATCATGTCAGTTTATAATATCATCTGCCACATCCAGACTCTAACCTCTATCATGTGAGTAATCAAGCTACTTTATCTAAAGTCAAAATGCTCAGCTTTTGTACCTTACCTACTGATTGGAAGTAAGAGAGGACAAAGTGGAAGGTATTGTAGCCAATGGCTCCTTGGATCTGAATGTTTAGACATGTCCACTGTATACCTTCTTTAGTTTTTGTCTAAATTGAACTTAATATAATAAACGCAGTCTATTAATATTAGGTTACAGATGTCATAGCCTTTTAATAAGATGGATAAATAAACAATTTGATTAAGTCATATAGGAATATACATAGTCTCAGTATCAGAGAATGTATATATATTAATAACAGAGGCAGTATCATAGAGGTTGTATATAGCAGACAGAACAAACCTAGATGCATTTTTAAAGGAACATCTTTACACAAGTTGTTACTTAATTATAGGTTAATTGCTTTTATATATTTTAAACCTGAAATAAACTAAGATAATATTATATACAAAATATTATTTCAACTATATTAAATCCATTACAAACTATAATCAGTTTGCAATACAGCCATTACCTATTGAGGAAACTACATATTATCTTCCAGTTTATTTAGAAAGGAAATATGAAAATCCATCATAATCACATATAGTAAACTGTATTTCCAACTATCTTTTATAGGAAAAATAAAGAAACTCAATAGTACTAATATGTACTAACTAACGTCATATTAGTAAAACTTTCTGTTTGCATCTAGTATCCTCTGTATATCTGATATACAGGATACTAAAACAGCAACCGTGTCTCAGAACATAATAGAACAGAGTAACAGCAGTTTAGATAGAACTGGACGTGGCAACCATACTCTGAAGACAACAGGATTTGGCAACAATAATTCGGACATGACAGAACAACTAGCCACACTCGTAACATAACTTGACACCATAACAAATGTCAGAGCACTATAATGAAAACTCAAAATTGACTGGACATTACCAATAAATTGTCTAATATATACTTAGATTATGGCTGATAGGTATGTTTAAATTGAATTTCTAATCTCTTTAATAGCTAAGATACAAGATTTAATCAAGGAGCATGACATAGGCAAAATATTATAATTTAAATTGCAAGCCTTTCCACGAAATAGCCAGTAGTACTAGCTATATTATTATAAGAAAGACATTCTTTTCATCATTGATAAGCTGACATCAAGTACATCTAGGATACAAAGTGTCTCACTGTACCTCACGGATGTGATGGAAATATCAGGTATTAAAGTTAGCACATAGCTATAGCTTCAATAGGAAATACCAATTATATAACAGGCAGTTACCCCACAGATATTGATGTCAGAAAGGTGCTCTTGGCACAATTGGAAAGTTGTTACCGAGTATATTCAAGCTGAAAAAAAAAAAAATGTCAAATTATTTCTTGTAGGTATCAGGAAAATATCTAACTTCAAAGTCAGCACTTAGCCATAGCCTTACCCAAAAATTTCAAGTACGTAACAGGCTGTAACTTGATGGATATTGATGTTGGAAAGACATTCTTTACACTATTGAAAATCTGGCATTGAGCACATCCAGGATGCAAAACATCAGGTTGTATCTTGTAGGTAACAGAGATATTTAGTATCAAAGTCAGCACATATCCATAGACTTGCCAGGAAATACTAAGTACATAATAGGCTATAACTCCATTGATATTGATAGTTGGAAGATATCCTTTATACTATTAAAATGCAAGTATCGAGTAAGTCCGGAATAAAAAACATTGGGTTGTACTTTACAGGTATCAGGAAGATATTTGATATTAAAGTGAGCAGATAGCAATAGCTGTGTGAGGAAATACCTGGCTGTAACTTTATAGATATTGGTTTCAGGAAGCCATTATTTGCACCATTTGAAATCAGTCATCAAGTAGGTTTAGACTAAGAGGTATCAGATTGTACATCAAAGGTATCAGGAAGCAATCAGATGTTAATCTCAGCACTTTGCCAGAATACAAAATAGGTTGTAACATCCTAGAAGCTTATATCAGATAGAGATTCTTTGATTTATTAGAAAGCTGAAATTGAGTAGAATATTGTTCTAAATTATTGTCTTTAATGGAATATGGAGTAATAAGAAATAGTAGTTAACAGACCTGCTATTTATGTTTTAACAATAATGTAATATGGTTATCATGATGAATACATCTTAGAAAAAATCAACAAATCATCCCAGTTACCACTTACTGTCTTCCCAGTTATCACAATTATCACTCATCTTTACATTCTAAATGTAGGCCATTTTGGCTCCCAGATATATTCAGAAGTTAAAGTAGAATTTAGAGTCACACATCTCCTATTTCTGATGATATTTTTAGATTTAGTCCTAATATCCAGTTGATATATTGATTACTGGTATAGAGCT
>NW_003298872.1:89205-113732 GCF_000151645.1 Tuber melanosporum | reverse complement strand
AATATCATGTCATGAGCATACAATTAAAACCATATAAAAAATGCTTACTAGTTAGGAAGACCAATCAACTTTAGCTGAATAAGAGAGCCAAGCTATTTTCTGCACAGCCACAAAGGATCAGGGCATGACACGATTAGAACTCCAGAATTGGCTTGCCCCCCATATTTTTGTCTGAATAATTGACCAAGTTTTACTTGAATCCAATATTTAAAAATCGCTTATGCAAACTCATCCACTGTTGACAGCAGCCTACACCTAAAAGAGGTTAGAGTGAATTCTTGCTCAGAAAGATTAGACCACTGAGGACATCCAGAGTATACTCTATAGCAACAAGTATACTGTAAGAGAGTTGACCAATTCAGTTCAGAAAAGGATATTTTGCATACCGGAGGAGAAGTGGCTTGCCGATTGCATTAAGCCTAGGAGGAAGGCTAATGAGGTTAACCTCATAGTGTGGGAATGTTTTTAGGGCAGTCATCAGAGCTCTGGAGTGCCTATTTTAGAGAGCAAAGTAGGCTCTTAGGTTTATATTGCTCTCTTAGATAGGTACCTTCCTCCTATGATGGAAGAAATTGAGTAGGAAGTAGGTAACCTCTTATTCTAGCAGGACTACACCCATGTTCATACAGCCAATGACACTTGTGAGTAGTCTGCCAACAACAGAATCAACCTTGAAGATCACTCTCCATTCTCACCAGATCTCAACCCCATTGAGCTCTCCTAGTTTGCGCTCAAGTGACGCCTTTACCTCTAATAGCCAAATATCCTGAATACCCAAAGGGGCCTCCAGAGTAGCGTTCGTTATGGAGACTCATTTCCGACAAACAGGGCATCGTGACCAGGTTATTAACTTCAAGTTAAAAAAAATATCATCCAAATCAGACCAAAACTAAGTGAGTTATAGCTCTTTAAAGTCAAACAACTTCAAATGGCTCTAGCTCCCTCAGTTTTAGTCTGATTTGGCTGATTTTTTTCCCAGTTAATGAGATTAGATCAGGTTACTTTATCCCCACTTCCGAGAAATGGGACACTGTAATAAAGCCTATCCCAGAGAATCTGGAAACAGCTAGCAGAAGTGCTACTCCTTATCTAGGTAACCATATTTGATTTCTTTTATAAAAAGCTCTGGGGTTCTATGTTAGGAGTACAGAGATCCGATACATAGGAAGCTCCCGAAGTAGGGTAACCACACTCAGAATCAGAATCTCAGGTCTCTAACACCTAACTCTAACACTTCTATAGGGCCTACACATCCATAGCTCAATGGAAATATGATGTAACATCTTTCTGAAGGTCATATGTTTAACTGCTATTGTCATCAAAGTTATTTCTGATATTGAGTAATTTTCTATCAATACTACTTGCAACTGCAAGCCTCCTTGCATGATAATAAAGAACTTCCGACCAAAGCGATAAGATTCTATCCTATAGAAGTGCTTCTCCTCTATACATGGAAAGTTACTAGATAGATATCTGTTGGTTGGATCAGGAGATATTGAGCTTTGAAGTCAGCAATCTAAGAAGGCTGCATATATGACTTCGCAGAATCAGCTAAAAGCAATCAAGAGTTGCTAGCTGAGAGATTATCTATCAATCCAGTAGAATAGCTTCCTGCAAATTAGTAAAAAGTCATCTGGAAGATATCTGTCTGTTGAATTCGGAGTTATAGTATTAAATGTTAGATGATCTAGGAAGGTTGCGATTATGACTACCTCTGCAGATACAACCCACAGATGAAACTGATCATTTCATCAAAAATGGAGACATTTAAGGCCAACCCAGTTCAACTTGAAAACTGGACCATAAGTCTAAAGACTCTGAAGATCAGATAATTACTATTGAGAACATTATAGTTCCTAGATTAGCAAAATGGTAATTAACAAAGATGGTATAGTGGTTTTCAGGGTCTCTAGGTATTCACATCTTTGAAGAATACCTAACATTGCAAATTATAATCAGAGAAGTACATAGGTTATATAATAGATAGATGTAGTCTGCAAATACTCAGACGCAGAATATAAATATCCAAGTACCTCCTAAGCTTTTAAACCTTATCAAGCAACAGAGAAGAGACCTTAACAATATAATATTGTTCTTACAATTCTATTCTACTTTACCTACTTAGCTCTTAGTAGTCATAAATAAAACAAGTATATTCTGAGCTTTCCTAGACAATTTCCTTCTACAGAAACAAATCTTAGTTGGTATAGACAACTCTGAGTCTATACAGGTTCTCTCCACCTAATATTCTATGCCTTCTAGGGTTGCTACAGTTATCAACACTAAAGGGTAGTTTACCAGATACTAGGTAGACTTTTAATTTCTAATTTCTAGTTTTTAGTTTTTAGTTTTACTATTTAGCTTTTAATTTTTAATTTTTACAATTTTATCTGATGTTTTTTAGTTATTTAAGAGCACTTAGAGGGGGAAGGTAGACAGCATTACGCAATTCAGAATGGCACAGACTGTCTCATATTTTGCTGTCACCAAGACTTTTGTCTAGTGGCTGTAGAAACGAAAGCCAATATTATAAGATTTTGAAGAAAACAAGGGGAAGGCCTCCAGGTAGTAGTAGACCTCAAGAGGGAAAGCAATACCAATGTCCTAACAAGAAGGAATGATGAAAAGTTGTGGCCCAGTCTCCTCCCATAAGCAAGGAACCAAATATGAAAAGTAGAAATAAAAGTTATACTATTAAAGTCTTTCTAAATTGTAAATAAATTTCAATTATCAGAGGTGTAGCAGAGACAGAGGATGAGAATTGTATATTGATATTTTATATATTTTATTTTATAGGAATTTAGGCCAATATTAGGGTGCATGCTGTGGTTTCCACTAAAACCCGAATAATTAATAAAAAAAAACCAACAATACTTCCTTGCTCCATTTAACTACCGCCAATGCGCAGCAGAACAAAATAAGTCTGGAATTCTACATTATATTTTGTATGGAAACCCGGTGTCGGTTTCTTTTGTCGCTAAGGAGCTGTTGCACATTGCTAGCTGCCAGTAGGATATATGTATGATACTTAAAAGTCTCTCGAATTTGAGTCACGTGTCCGTGGCCCAGGTTACGGTGGTTCCCGAAAAAATCTGGCGCTGTGAAACCATCAAGCATACCATAAGTGAACCACTCATCCACCTCCCATTCCGGAGACTCCAAAAAAAAATGTCGATCAAAGTGCCATTATCATACCCCAACCTACAAGTACCGTACAGCACCAAGCTAGCGTTGATGGCTAAGAGCGCCGTTAGAAAAGTGGGTGGGGGTTTTGGCGGAGCGGGAACGCGGAAAAATTAGTGACAAGGGTTTCTGGGACGGAAAGCCCTTCCTTGCTCAAAATCATGGGAAGGGGTTAAGCGAATGATCCTAAGTGCAGGTGCAACCCGTGCCCAATGGGAATTGCAGCTTGGTGAAGGAGCTCTGGTCTTTTTTGTCGGGCCCAGGGGAAAATCCTTTCATGTGGCAAAGGGATTCTACTAGTACAGTACCAATTGATTGAAAAAAGAACCGTTGTGGTGTTAGGGGTGATAGAATGGAGAAATGAGAAAAGTCGGCGAGATACTGGCATACGAAATAAAGTTAGAGTTCATTTGGGAGAGAGGAAAATGGGAGAAGGAAGGAAGAAGGTAGGAAGGGCAAATGTGGTTAAGGGACTCTCTTGCAATACACACTGCGCTCTATGCAGTTGAAATGAATATTTTGTGTTCTACTTTCACCCCGTGAGAATTGCCTCAAGGTTCAGTGCGGATTGAAGAAAAATCAAACCCTCATAAGCCAACCACCAAATGCAAGTCTCAGCGTCTCACAGCCGTTTCCCTGTGTTCCGCAGACGCTGTGTTCGGGCATGGGTTGAGCACTGGGCCGCTGCCCGGGGTCATGGACTGTACTAGTGTATTCTGCTTCCGGCCCTCCAAAGGCAGCTCCACGGGCGAGGCTTCAACTGTCAGCACTGCACTTGACTCCACCTTCTGATAAATTTAAAGCCAAGAGGGGAAAAAGGCGATGCTGCCCCTTCGGTCTTTGGCTTTTGAAAAGCTATAATAGGTGAGGAGCCCCAGCCTATATCAGGCCCGTATGATAGCTCCACGGAAAAAAAAACCTCCCCTTCCAGCCTACAACCCATTCGTGCTCCTCGTTCCGATGCCAACTTTGGTTATCAGAAATGGAACAGTAAATAGGGTGGTTAAACGTACATAGCCTTCGCCTCTGTTTCCATCTTCGACCGCCTCCCCATTGTCGCCCCCGTCAATTAGGCTATCAACGACTCTCGTTCGTGAGATCCGAGTTTTCTTTCAACATTGGCCACCAGGGTGACGCAATTACCGAAATCCTTTTTCTCCAAACACCTCCCCCCACCACCAACATCAGGAATTGAATTCTGCTAAATTTCCTCCACCATCTGTGAAACATCCTAGAGTATTGAACGGCGCTGTTTGGTTCTTTAGGTTCGAGTGGAAATGTCTTCATCCTCTTACCCACGAAGAGGTTTTACTATGCCGGGGGTGCCACTTCCCTTAGAGGATACTTTGCAACGGGAACCCGACGAAGAAACGGGATTGCTACAACCTCATGGCCCCCGTAATGCTCAATCAGACTACATACTCACCTCTAGGTCCCCGCCATCCCCACCGACTCTTCTGGGGAAGCAAAATTCTCGCTCTTTCTTTCACAGTTCGTATCATAGCCACCACTTGCACGGTAAGTGACTGGCTCTTTCCAGATACACTCCCATTGCCTCCTTACTTAACAGAATAATGCAAGCAGACCCTGACAAAGTCACATGGCCACAATATACTTCCTCCTTGGGAGTTCGGGATCAAACGGCCGAGTTGGCAACATTAGCGCTGTCGGATGCCGGCTCGGTGCGCGGTAGCCCGCCGCCTCGACCCCTGTCGTCTTCATACCCCGATATCGGGCTCAGCCCTACAGTGGAAGGGAGTTTGAATAGAACCAGAGTGATAGTTGAGGTGGCAGAACCCCCATCTGAGAGCGAAACCCCAACCAGTATCCCCGGGAAGTCCTACTTAACACACCTCCTACGAAACTCACCACCAGAGACAGATTCAGAATCGGAGACGGACGCGGAGGCACAGCAGGGTCTCCACGCCACGGATTATAACCCACATAGCCCGGTTGTAGATGATCTGCCGGCACCAAATAATACGGGTGGGCCACCGTCAACTCCGAAGGTACACCCTTCGGGGGATGGCACGAGATTATATGACGCCATTCAGCAGCCTAACGGTGAGGCTGTCTCTCACCGTGGTTATGGTGCGGTGCCTGGAGTGAAGGCTATCAGAGTCATAACATGGCCGACTGAGAAAGGACTGAATGCCATGAAGAGTATGTTGCACAGACGGAAGATGTGGAGAAAACAGGAGATCTGGGAAAACGTGGTGGCCAAACCAGTAGGATGTCTTCCTGCTGTTCTATTGGGACTGCTGTTGAACGTGCTGGATGGGCTATCTTATGGTGAGTAGTATTATGCGCAACCCTCACCAAGATATCGGAAGTTGGGAGCTAACAGGAATACAGGAATGATTCTGTTTCCCCTTGGACAGAGTATTTTCAGTGACCTTGGCCCTGATGGCTTATCAATATTTTACGTGAGCTGTATTGTATCGCAGTTGGTTTACTCATGTGGTGGTAGTATCTTCAAGGGTGGGATTGGTTCCGAAATGGTTAGTCACCAGACCCCGCCGATGGATACCAACTAGTTGTCTCACACGGCATCTAAACAACGTCTCATCCAATACTATTGCTAACAATTAATAGATTGAAGTTGTTCCATTCTTCCACAAGATGGCCTTTACGATTCTCAATCAGGTTGGGGAAGATAGACCCAAGGCAGTTATAGCAACAACTATATTATCTTATTCTCTCAGCTCAATTCTCACTGGCGCCGTATTCTTTGCACTTGGATATCTTAAACTTGGCTCCCTCACCGGATTCTTTCCTCGCCACATTCTAGTTGGGTGTATAGGTGGTGTAGGATGGTTTCTCGTTGCGACCGGCCTCGAAGTATCAGCCAGATTGGATGGTAACCTCAACTACAATTTGGAGGTTCTTCAACTTCTAGTTAAACCTGCGACCCTGGTGCTCTGGACAGTTCCTTTATTTCTCGCAATAATACTAATCATTATTCAACGTTTCATCAAGCATCCTTTAATTGTCCCGCTGTATTTTCTAAGTATACCTGCAGTGTTCTATCTTGTAGTGTTAGCCGTCCCCAACCTTAATATTGCCTCCCTGCGAGATCAAGGCTGGGTTTTTGAGCTTCCACAAGCCGGCGTACCTTTTTATCATTTTTATACATTATATGGCCAGTCTCTATTATCTCATTAGCCTGACTAGTTATTTACTAACATTATTGTAGACTTCAGTGAGGTCAATTGGAAGGCACTCGCCAGCACTGTGCCGGCAATGTTTGCTTTGACATTCTTTGGAATCCTTCATGTGCCGATAAACGTTCCAGCATTAGGAGTTTCCACTGGGGAGGATAACGTTGACGTTAACCGCGAGCTTGTTGCACATGGAATTTCAAATGCAATGTCGGGTTTCGCTGGCAGTATTCAAAATTACCTTGTCTATACCAACAGTATTTTGTTTATTCGGAGCGGAGGTGACAGTCGACTGGCTGGAATCATGCTTGCTATTGGCACTTTTGGTATTATGGCTATTGGTCCCACCATAATCGGATATATTCCAGTTTTGGTTGTTGGCGCACTGATATTCTTACTCGGAATTGAGCTTCTGCGTGAAGCACTCTATGACACATGGGGCAAGCTTTCTAGGCTCGAATATCTAACGGTACGTAGCCTAATCCCCTAATCGCCCACGCTCTTCTCATCACGAAATATATTATTGGTCACTAACTCTTCCCCGACCCCAACACCAGATTTGTACAATCGTTGTTACCATGGGAGCATGGGACTTTGTGATTGGTATCCTAATTGGCATAGTTCTAGCCTGTATGTCTTACGTTGTCCAGACATCCCAGAAACCGGCAATTCGTGCTATATATTCCGGCGCTATTGCCCGCTCAACCGTTCGGCGGCACCCTAATCAGCAACGCTTCCTACGGAAAGTAGGGCCCCAAATACAGGTATTCAAGCTTGCTGGATACATGTTTTTTGGCACAATCGCTTCGGTGGAGGGTAAGATAAGGAGTCTTTTAGAAGAAAAGAATTTCCAGGAACAACCTATTAGATTCCTAATCGTCGATCTTTTACATGTCAATGGAATGGACTTCTCGGCGGCGGAAGCATTCACTAGAATGCGGAGGTTGCTCTCAGCCAAGAATGTGGAGATGATATTATCTAGCGTTCAATCCGAGAGTGAAGTTGGTAGGGAACTACGAGCTGTTGGAGTATGGGGAGATAACGATAAGATCCAAGTCTTCCAAGACCTAAACGCAGCACTCGAGGCCTGTGAAAACGAATTCCTAACAGCTTTCTACTTTCACAGCGATGAGCTTGCTACGAGGAAACATAATCCCCCGACGCATCTTGGTACGACCCAATCTCAAGTTACACAGTCAGCAAGGATATCTAACTATAAACAGATGTCCCAAATCGGAACCCGAGCGATGTTCATGGCATTGAAGCGGCTTATAGCTCCCCACGGCGAAACCTCCTCAAGCTGGCAGCTGCATCAACACTCAGAGAATCGGAATCGGAATCCCAACACTCAAAATGGAAGAATTTCAAACAGCCGCTCCCACTAATTTTGCAAACATTCCAGGAGATGACGGACAAGCACGAAGATTTTTGGTTCCGTGCGATTCCCTTTTTCGTCCGGAGGGAATATGCTCAAGGGAGCATCGTATTCTCGCGAGGGGTAAGAATCCCGCGAGTACGGGTTGGGCGTATTGAAGCGCAGGTCTGACTCGTCTAGGACAAATCTAAGGAATTCTATCTCTTGGAAGAAGGCATGTTCCGAGCCGAATATGACCTGGAACAGGGCAAATACTTCGAAAGCATTGTCGCTGGTGAGCCTCCACTACATTTTTCATCTTATTATCATATTCATGAGGGTCTTGACATATATACATCAAAACAGGGACGACTTGCGGAGAACTTCCCTTCTTCTCTGCAACAAAACGGACTGCCACAGTTACCACGGAAAAGAAGACAGTGGCTTGGGTGTTAAATAAAAAATCCTGGGAATCCATGCAAAAAATCCAGCCAGATATCGCGAAAGAGCTCTTGGAAATATCTTTGAAACTAACGAGCGAGCGCATGAGCGCAATCACAAGGTAATATATTCCGAGCCCTTATCAACCACCCACGCTCGCTTATCGGAGGCCACCCTTCCGGGAGCCCTCTTTTGGTGCAACCATGCGACAACACACGTGCCCTTGTCTTAACACCACATGATTGCAAGATAAGCTGACGATAAATTTTTCTCCCAGCTATGTCCTTACGAGTGCTGGCTGATGTCTGCTGGTGTGAATAATTCATGAGAAGTGTGCAATTTGGATCACATCTCGATCTGAACTAGTTTCTCGGGACCTACAGCCGGGGCAAATGACGAATGGATGGGGGGGGGGGCCAAAATTAGAATAGAAAAGCAGATCACGAAGACGTTTTATTTCCACTCTCGTGCGCCCTCGTGGTTCAAACATTTTGTAGATATTCAGCCTGTCAATGACATGTCACTTTTTTTTCACCCAATCCTTTCTTTTCAATTTCTCGCTGCATTTGTGATAGCCAAGCCGAGAGATGCAATGGGGGATCGTAGGACGGAAAAGGTATAGGATGGATGGATGCAGTGCAACACTATCATACTGGTACGAGTACCGGTACTAGTATGTAAATCTATCTCTGTGTTGAAGGGCATGAAGCTTCATGGTTATCACTCGCGTCGAGGCCTGCTGTTCAGCTACAATAGGAATGCAGAGACGCGCTCTCCCCATAAAAGGAAAGGGGGGAGGTTAGATCCTTGGGACTAGGGTTGGGATGGGTCCGAGGGAGAGAAAGAAAAAAAGTGGGAAAAGGGAGAAGGCACATCTGGTCATCTCCTTCTTCCCCCGCCTCATCTATCCTAACGTGATTTCCACTGATATCGCGCTAACTGCAAGTGCTCTAGTATATCACACACGCGCGCGGGAGATGTTTTCGTGCAACAGGAATTATTTTGCAGGTTAACCCAAATTAACCGTTCATTACCGGTACTTGTATGGGCACTGGGGTATGGAGGTGGGTGATCGGACAGCCAGGGATTAGAGGTGTCAAAGCTTCTGTTGTTTGAGCGATATCCATGCCGAATCCATTCCTTTATTTCATATGAGGGCAGTTAAGTTCAAGCCTCCGATCACACCCAAATCTATACGGTACCCGAGTACCAGTACGAGTATACCGTACTATACTCATACTTGTACAGTAACGTACCCGAGTAGTTACTCGAGTACTCGTACAGTACAAGGTCTGGCAAGAAGTTTTGGAACAGTTATTTGCGGTTAACCAGCCAAATACATCCTTGTCTGTTTCGGTTAATAGGTTCCTACCCTTGTACCTGCACTTCTTTGTAAAACAGGTAAATTATCCTTGAACCCAAGCATGGCATTTGCAACCGTGATCCGACCGCAAACCGTAAGGGCAAAGTTGAGTCGAACCCATTTCCTCTGGCTGATCAAGGAAGCGCGACGGCAGTTGTGGCGGCGCAGTGGAGAGTGAAAGTAATACGGTACAGTACTCGTACACTGTACAGTACTGGGAGGTTGTGCAGATGGGGAAGTGAATACCGGTGTTAAAACGCAGCAAATTTTTAATTTTTTTCTTCGAGAAATACATCACAGCATCATCGAGATCAGGAATGGTTCAAGTGTGGCAGTGGTGTGGTGGGTGCTTTCTGCTCGTCATGCCACAGCGAGAGATCTCCCTCGGCCATGCTTGCCTTTGCTGAAGATCTCAGGTTGCCACAGGGTCATCAATCGTGCTGGGAGCCTGCGAAATCTTGCATGCGGATTGAGGGATGAACGTTAGATCTGCCCCTTCTCAAGCCGAATTCGGGGGTCGAGAATTTTTGGGAGGATTCGAGAGAGGTTTCGCGTGCTGCGGGGGGGAGTGATTCACTTTCTGCTCCTGACTCGCTTTCTCCGGTCTTGTCCTGTATCGCATCATATCATATGTTTGATCCTGCGCTAATGTAGTCCGACCGAGTGAGCGAGCGGGTCGAGTGGTGAATGATGGGAAACAGTTTCGATCGACGGAGGGATGCTGCTGTGTCGGTGCACATAGAACGATTTCTTAAACTAGACGACGACTTTGTCATGCTTCAGAAGGAGGCGGTATGTTGCTACCGGTTTAGAGAAATTGAATGGGATCGAATCAAATTAAATCAGAGCACAGATTTTCCAATTTCCCTTTTATGGAGGGGAATTGCGCTGAGGGAATTGCAGCGCTGAAACGGGCGCTAACGAGGGAAAGGGAGAGAGAAAAATGAGTTTGTGTCTTTCCTTGATTTTCTTGTCTTTATTTGATTATTAATTTTCGCACACAAGTGATAATAATTTCTGGTATGGCTCGAGTACTATACGGTATGCTACTGTACCGTACCTGGGCTTTGGTCACAGCACTGTACCGGTACGAGTAAACGTATCATCCCCTAAACTGTACGGTACAAGTACACAGATTTTGCAGCGCGGTTAATGGCCTAGGTTAACCTCAGACCCTTGCCAAAGGCAGTACTAGTACTTGTATGGTCGGGGAGCTCTCGCGGTGACCCGACCAGTAAGAGTACTCGTACAGTACCGTACGTAGAGGGCATCTACACTTTGCCACACATGAACTATTCCTAATCTTGGAATATTCTAGGGAACCAAAAGCGACGAGGAGGGCAAGTGAGAGAGAGAGAGAAACGAACCCTTTTCCAACCTCTCTCTCTTGTCTCGAGGAGGGTTGGAAAAAGTAAAGAAAAAGCTTACCACTGCCGAATGCGGGCAGGTGAGGGGGTTGTAGAGCGGGGAAGTGGTTGATTAAAAGTTAGGTCCGGTTAGAGTCTTTTTTTTTTCTTCATCTTTCCTTTTTTTTCTTCTCGCTCCGGAAAACGGTCGGAGATTCAGGTCTGGAATGACCTAATGCTCAAGTAGGAAATGCTAGGTAGGACCAGGGTGAAATTAGGAGGGAGAATGGAAGGGAAGGGCAGCTGTGCTCGTGCGCTACCGGTACTAGGCACGAGAGAATAGGGGGCAGGAAGCATAAAGGTACTCGAGTACGGTATTGTACGGTAAGAAGTCGGTTGGGGGTTCAGTGGGGAGTTTGAACGACACCGTGTGCTACAATCGCTTAGTGCTGGAATGACGATTGTGTTATGGACTTTGCTTGCATTGTCAGCGTGGGATACCAGGATACGGTGAGAGGAGGGGTGGTTGGGTAGCATATGGCGGCGCGGAGCGAGGGACGAGGAGAGGGGAGCACTTTCACGAGCGATTGGATGTGAAAATGATTCTCTCTCAAAGGGACTCAAAGGGTTTGCTTGCATTTTTCGGGTCGGCCTTTTACGATTTTCGTTTGGCTTTAATTTTTGACTTGCAGGGTAGAGGGAGAGGGCGGAATAGCCTTGTCCTAGTGACGAAATAGTCATGTGGTCGATGTTCGGAAGTGTGGAGAGGATCTTGGAAGCATCATGAAGAAGAAGGAAAGAAGGGGTGTGGGTGGATAATGGATGGATGTGAGGATGGGTGAACAGGAGGACCCTAGACTACTGTACTCGAGTAGGGTAGGCCATCGTAAGAATCGTCGTACTCGTGGCTATCGTACTTGGTGTCATGTCATGCTTGCCTGCCTAGCTACCAGGCCACTCACTGGATACAACCAGTGGACTGCCTACTTGTTTGATAGACTGCTCGAGTATTGTGCCCCGCTCAGGCGAAGGTAAATTAACAGCAACGGATAATTTTTTTCTCCTTCCTCCTCCACTTCCTCTTTTGCCCGCCCGTCCAGTACTTGTATGATTCCCACTCTCGAGCAGAAGAGCTCGGAGAGCCAGAGGGCTTAGAAGTACCCTGGGAAGGAGTAGTGATTGGACCACTGCATATGCAGCTTCGTAGGCGACGGCAAGACCCTAGTCTTGGCTTTAAATAAAATACCGGTATTATACATCTTGGCAGAAGTACCATGCAATCTTAACCACATCCCAAAACATGAGATTGCTGTGGTGTGGGAGGGGATGGAGGGAGAGCGACTCTGAGCGAGAGTGAGAGAGAGGGGAAGAGGGAAGGCAGAGAGAATTTCCGAGTACAAGTGCCGCTACAGTACTCGTACAAGTACTCTCTGCTTGAGGGCCTGTGATAGTCTTCGCTGTTCGTTCGTTTATTTATTTTTAATTTACTTGCCCGAGGAAATTTACAAGAAACATGGCGCAAGTACAACAGTTGAGAGAGAAATACCGGTGCATGTTATGGGCCCTCTATTCAGGCGTGCTGAATTAAGCAATGGTGAGGATTGATGGAGGGAGGGGAGGGGTGATACCGGGAATTGACGATGATATATAGGGAGTAGAATGGAAACATATTGGTGCGGCGGCCGCCTCGGAGGTGGAATGGTAGGGGCGGTATGATACTACAAGTGTGAACATGGACGTTGAACTGACAGTGCCACAATGCTCACTTCTACAGCAGAGCGGGTGCAGAGTGCTGCCTGGGAAATCGGGATGAGATGGTCGTTAAATTTATGTGATGGGTGATATAACAAAAAAGTGAAATAATATTAGGTAGCGTGATCGAGTTTGAATATCCTTTTCCTTTGAGCAAGGAAACGATGGCTGTATCGAGTGCCGTTTCGTGCCAATGAAATCAAAACGAAATCAATCCCGATACCGGAGGCAATAGAAAAAAAGGGAGAGTCCAATTGTATTTCAAGAGAATGGGAGGAAGGGAAAAATTAATCAATTGACTACGGGTAATTGATGGACCAGACAGAGCGGCACCAGAAGCCCTCCGTAATAGCATTTTGTATCATTTCGCGAAAGGTGCTAGCGGAATTTGGACACAGAAACCGTCTCTTACTCGAGATGGTCTCAGCAAGGGCAGCCCCCTTGGGTGCAATTTCTATGTTATGATACCGTACTTGTAGAGCAGGATGGCTGGCCGGTGGTTGGCTATGGTACCCCCCGCTCTCTCCCTGGCCGCGCGCCGCTTGCCCTGAAACACAATTCCCCCTCTGCTGCCTTTTGCTTGCCCACACCCCCCATCTCTCTTCCTTTTCTACCGCGCTTCCTTCTCTTCCCCCTTCTCCTCTCTCCTTCCCTCCTCTGCTCCTCGTCCACACTCTCTCGTCAACACCACATTCTCCCTTTCTTCAGACCACCCCCCCTTACTTACCTTTTCACTTCCTCGTGTGCTCTTACTCACCCCACCCACACAAGCTGCCCTTTGTTAGGATAACAATAGGCTCTTTTTCTTCTTAAATTTCTTGAGAAAACTCGTTCTCTTCTACACTAATAATGTCCGACGCTGTCAAGCCGGAGGATACCAAGCCCGTGGCAGTCGAACCATCCAAGTCAACTGAGACCGAAGGGACTGCTGCCGCCTCGGAGACTGTCACCGCACCTGCCACCACTTCTGATGAGGTTACTCCTGTAGCTGCTGACAAGCCCGTTGAGGAGACCGCTGCTGTTGAGGAAAAGAAGGAGGAAAAGAAGGAGGATGACAAGCCTCCCGAGCCGAAGGAAATTACACAGGGAACTCTATCCAGGTTTCCCTCCGGTCTCATGGCGTAAGCGGTTCAATTTTTTCTACTCTGTTATATTTGAACTACGTGCTGATTGTTTTGAAGCTTCTTTAAGACCAAGAGGTTCTTTTACTTCCAGGACGAGCCGATTCCAGAGGAGAGGCTGAAGGTTTATCTTCAGAAAGCCAACTCTACCCATACAACTGCTGCTTATGCCAGTCAGACAGGAAAGGGGTTGCTCCTTTACTCTAAGGCTGAAGGACAGAGTCCTCATGGTATCATCAAACTAGTAAATACCCATGTTACCTAAAAACCTATTACATATGTTTTAACAAATTTATAGGCAGATGTTACTGAGGTCACCTCTCTTGGTGCTGCCAAATTTGTTTTAAAGATTCCGCACGGTAATGATCTTCACTTCGAGTCACCAGGTGAGCGTGATAGCTGGGTTTTCACCCTTAAACACAAGATCACCGAGGCCAAGGCTATCGAGGAAGAGATTGTCAGCTCCGAGGGCTACAAGTCTACCCTTGCGAGACTGTGTAAGTATTAAAATTACGATATGTTTTGGATCTTGTACTAACCATCCAATAGCTAAGTCTACTCCAATTGCAGCTGCTAAGGCGCCGGAGAAGCCTGTTGAGACCAAGGAAGAGAAGGAGACTGGAGAGTCTAAGCCTGAGGAGGACGCTGAGAAGGTGAAGTCCACCGAGACGGTTCCCGCCGTCACTTCTGATGATGAGGCTGGCCCATCTGATAAGAAGGATGATGTCAAGCGCTCTGCATCAAAGGGCAAGAAGCGAGTATCTGTTTTTGGATTCCTCAAGAAGGAGAGGGTTGAAGAGAAGAAGGGAGAGTCTGCTGAGAAGGATGAGCCTAAGGAGGAATCAAATGTTGCGGAGCCAACAGCAGCTACCACTGATGGTTTGTTCATGATGTTCAATTTTGAAGACGGAAAAGCTAATAAAGTTGCAGCGCCTGTTGATGCCACAGTTGGTGCTGAGGTGAAGGAAACCGAAGCCGTTAAGCCTGTTGAGGGGACCAAGGAGGTTGAGAAGGCCCCTGAGGTGCCTAAGCCTGTTAAGCGACATTCTTACTTCACCGTCAACCCTTTCAACCGCGAGAAGAAGGAGAAGGAGGTTGCTGAGGACAAGAAGGAGGGAGGGGCTACTGAGCACAAGACGGAGACTGAGACTGCACCCACTGAGGCGAAGCCCATAGATGTCGCTCCTGAAGCTTCAACCGCTACCGGGGAATCCAGTGCCTCTCCACCAAAGCACAGATTCTACACTAACATCTTCGACAGGAGGGGCGACAAGACAGAGAAGGTAGTTTTTTTTTTCTGACTTTCTACCGAACACATCTGACTAAATTGTTAGGAGACTGAGACTAAGCCTGCTGATCCTGTTACTGAACCTGCCGCTGTGCCAGCAACCACCACTGGGTCTACCACTACACCCGGTGAGGAATCAACTGTTGCTGAGGCTACTAGCCCTACGACCGGCCCTAGGGAGCAGAAGCGCAAATCAAGCTTCTTCTCTCCTTTCAAGAAGGAGAAGAGGGCCGATGATGTCAAGTCGGATACTGAGGAGGGCGAACCTTCTTCTCCCAAACCTAGCACGTCTCCGGTTCCCAAGCCAGGTTTGTTGACTGGTCTCATGCGCAGAGCTAGCAAGGCTGGTAAGGGAAAGGAGACTGAACCCGGAGAGGTTACCGCGCCCGCTACTGTCGTTGAGGAGACTACTCCTGCTGCCCCTGTAACTACCACAGAAACAGAGACACCAAATGGTGCTCCAGCTACTGCCGAGACTAATGCCATTGGTGACGTTGTTCCGGAAGCTGTCACTGCCGGACAGGCTCACCCTGTGCAGGCGGCTGCTTAAACATTTCACAAAAAGCTTGCATGACATGTCGTATGAAAATCTGCTTCTGTTTCTCCCTTTTCTTTCTGGGTTTTACGCACTTCCAAGTCCTGCACCTTCACCTAATCAGCATCTCTTTTGTTCGTTCAACTTGGCTCAAGTATGGGCTTCATCCGCTACGCTGTTTTCTCGTCTCTGCGAATCTTGATTAGTGTCACGGCCGATGTTGGGTCTAATTTTTTCTTTCTTTTTTCTTCGTTGTCATGATTCACTAATTACAACCCACCTTTTTATATCCGTGTTTGGGAAGTTCGGATGTGTGGTGTCGTTGCTTGTTGGCTGTCCTCTAATGGTTTCTTTTATGTATCCAAATTCTGGCTCCTAGCTTCTCTTTTCTTTGCTTACCTGATTCAAATATCCTTTTTCTTCTCGGTTTGCAATCATGATGGCTTGCAGTAGCCAGAATCTTATATAGTATTTAATAATCCGAAAACATTGCTTTTCAACAGAATTTTTTTATTTCTTCCCCTCAGTGTTGCTGTATTTGATCTCGTGGATTCTCCGAGCTGTTTCCAATTACCCCGCACCGTTTCACCGCCGGTATTTCTCAAGTTGAACACTCTTTCCGGATAATAGCGTGCCTTTTTTTCGCGCTGGACTGATCCCTTGACATGCGGGAGGCGGCCTTTAATTGCTCCTCCCTGTGCTCATTCGGGGGGGGGTTTTCGTGGTGTCGCCCCTGGTAATTCAGTAACGGGCAATGGGCAACGAAATACTATACAGATATTGAACGCTTTCTCGCTTTCTCACACATGATGACGTTCAATTCAGTCACAATATGGTGCTGCGGGATATAGGGCCTCGTGTTGCGGCTATTTTTGTGGAATAATTCAATGATTATCAGAGATGGGATGCGATGGATAAGGATAGCTTCTTAGTGGTTACCATTCTGCTGCTCTATTGCGGCCTCGCAGGTGTGTTGTTGGCCGTTAGAACCAAGTATAATTCTTACCCATTGGGGATGAATCAATAAAGACTTGTCGGCAGGTGCTTGTGTTCTACCGTAATCAATAGCCTTTCCTCATAGCTTTTAACCTATCGTGTCAAATAGCCCGTAGCTGGATGCCAAGAGCCCTTCCTTTAGCTCTCTCTTTGCCTCAGCTGAGGCTTATTATCACGGTCGAGTACCGGTATGGTATCATACCGATATGGGTACCACTCTCGTTTCCTCCCCCTCCTGCTTTCTCCCTGACATCTTATCATCGCTAATGAGGGTCCGTTCCCACATATTCTCTCACTTACGGACCAACCCTTCCAACCACTCAAGTCTCTCTCATCTCACTTAACCTGATCTCGCCTCTCACTTCTGTGTCCCTGTTACTTAGCTCAGGAATTTTCCACACCTCCCCTGGGAGGTACTTCACTTTTGATTTTTGCTCAACCCATCTTCACCTTTGCTGTGAAGACCGCCTGCACTGCGTATAATACCTTACGGGAAACACTTCACAGTCTTCCTCCACTCAATTCATACTTTTTCTAGCAATCATTTTATTACGTCTAAGGACAGATCAGGGGCATAAGGATGCACAATGGGTTGCTGTTTTTCAAGATCACCTAGCGATCCGGGGGAAGCTATTAGGATATCTCACATTCATGGTAACCAAACCTCCATGGAGCAGGAGCAACAGCAACCTCGTGTCGAACATACGCTGCCTCTACGGGATAGATTCAACCTTCCTCTTCACCGCCATATTTGGGTGTCCAAGGTACCCTTGACCGCGGGGCAGCTGCGGCTCCGGAGGGAGGAGTACTTTGATACGCGTGTTACAGGACGAATGGAGATTTGGAACGCGATTAGGATGGCTGTGGACGTTCTGGATGAGGATCTGGAAACAGCGCAGCAGATACTTAATGCTGCCGGGATTTCTATCCCTACCGGTAATGATTCCTCTCTTTCCCTTACGGCAACCTTCATTTTCTTTTCACCCTCGCACTTCCCCCCGGGTGGAAGGGTCAGGAGGACGATGGGCTATATTTAGTAAACACCTGAAAATAGCATTTTTACTTATCACTGCTTCCAGGCGACCTGAGAAACGGGGTCTTTGACGAACTCGGGAACCGCTATGACCTCCCAGAGTACTGCGTATCCATACCCATGAACCTGCTGCAGACTCCTGATGGTGGGGATGATATAGAAGAGAAGGGGGCCGAAACCGACAATGAGGAAACGGATATCAGGAGGGAGGAAAAGGGAAAGATGCCGATCCATCTTCAAGAAAATATCTATTCCGTCACTGCCAGGCTTTCCGACCGAGGCGGCCCTGATATCATGGTGCGGTTTGCCAAGAGCGATCATGTCCGGGTGATTGCAAGGAGGATCTTGGAAAATGCGGGGGTAAGCTGGACTAGACAGGATTGGACGGATTAGAATTACGGTGTGCTGATTGGTGGTGTTTTTGCCCTTGCTAGATCCCGCCGGATCAATTCAAGATCCGGATTGCGTATCTAGGGAAGATGTGAGTTTTGATGTTCCGTTCACTTGCATCTTGGGGTTTTTTTTAATTAGTAGAATAAGAAGACTAACCTCTTTGCGGCATAAAGACTTAAAGATACTGAAACCCTTCATGAGAACCACTGGGTTGATGGCCATCTTGTCAATGCTCTCGTGTTTCCAAGGACTCGATTCTAGTTAAACTGTTTGGTTTTATCAACCCATTTACACCTCTCGCTTCCCAGATCCACCAATCCCTTTCACAATTGTCTCTCTCGTAGATCGGACAGGCCTTGGAGCACAGAGCGCTGCTTGCTTTCCTCACTTTCTCTCTCATTGCTAAATCGCCGCTTTCCTTACTTTTTTCCTTTTTTTTTGTTTCTTGGTGGCACAATTCCACGAAAACATTTAATTTTTACCGGCATCTTTTGCTAATGCTGCTTTTTCTCTCACGTTTCTTCATTATGAGGTGGTTGGGACGGCGTAATTGGTTTTCGCGAGTGGGGGCGAAGTGTTGGGGATGGGCGCGGCGGGGAGAGGGGAGCAGAGAGTTGTACATTGGGGTTTCTAATAGGGGGCGTTTGTGGAAGAGGTGGGTAACCCACTGGCTTTTGTTAGCTTTGGTGGCGATGCGAAGACGTGGTTCGGCGTGATGGGCCTCTAAGGAGGATTGCTCTAGGCGATTTGTTTATATCCCATACCGTATATTTTCAACTATTCAATATTTGTACTATACCATACTAGACATGCACCCTCTATCTAAAAATGAATGGATGAATGGATAGTATCAAACTACCCAAGGTGACCCGGACCTTCTCCATCGATGGTCATGTAGTCTACTGCACTCGAGTACTCTTCAGTATCGACATGAACCTATCCCCTCTCTATCCCTTACTACACTGTAAAGTGGCATCCTATGTCACCTCGGGTTTTTACATGTAGAACGCCCTACTGCATTATGCTGCACGCAGCTCTTGCCCGTTTGCTCAACAGTGGGGCATAAGTCCAATCACAATTAGGTTCTCTGGACCACAGGCATGATGGCCAAGCACATGGCTAGTCATTGGACTTGGGTGTGCGGTAAGACTACAGGTTGGGGGATAGTGTATTCAACTCCCTTGCGGACTCCACCCTGTACTCGCGCAGCCAGTGTTCCCAACCGTCCCGGGCAGGGTGGGTAAGGACAGCCGGGCAGGTGTCCGTCTTTGATGAAGATTGCAGTCCTGTAGGTGATGACCAGGCCCTGTAGTCTTTTTTTTTGGGAAATAGTAACTTCCAGTAGGGCCCGGGCATCTTTGGAATTGAGGGGTGTCACCTGCAGGGCCCGGCCGTCCTGAGTAAGGACGGGCATCACCTGTAGAGCGCCACTGCCACTAACAGAGCCTGGCCACTCCCATCAGAGCTGTTTTATCATACGTATTGCTGCCCTCATCATCTATTGGCAAAGTTGTAGCTCATGAAGCCCTGGTGGAAGGGGGGTCTCATTTCTGAAGAGCCATTAGTTGAAGTGGAGACCATGCTTTGAGATTTGGAGGAGAGGGTGCAAAGGTTAGGTCAAGAAAGTGTGATGGGTTCAGGGAGCTCAGAACCAGTATCAAGTACCACTGGGAGTGTTAGTTGATTTATAGCGAAATTTAATACATGATAGCAGAAATCAAAATGTTTTGCTTCTCCATAATACAGACAACATGCTTATGCAATTCAAAAATGAAACATAAACTAAGACACCCATGGGGCCCAGTCATCCATCCACAGCATAGATCTGGATGGACTGCAACTTGGCGTCCACTCCAGCTAAAGGCCTCACACATGGCGTCCATCCCGTCATAGGCGAAAGACGGATGGACTGGACGCTTGGGAACACTGCGCGGCGGCGCAGCCGAGTAGGGGTAATGCTCAGGTTAACCTAGGCAACCATCTACAGCACCAGTGCTGTGTTTATCAGTTTGTCGTGGTGGGAAGTGATGGGGTGATGGGGTGTGGCTAGGGGAGATGAATCATACTCGGGTATCGTACTCGTAGAAAAGGGCGGAAAACATTGAGCAAACCTTTTCAGTACCATGCTCTCGGCATGAAACCTTCTCGGATAGCATCAACTGAGAAATATACCATCCAAAAAAATAAAACCATGACTGGGATGCCAGAAGCTAGTATTAGATTATTTCAAGATCATCAGCTAGCTGAATAAAGGCAACCTCTATACCTTATAGGTGTTTCTCCCCTTCCCACCACATACCTCCTTCCTATCAACACAAACTCAAACCAGCTTCCAGCCAAGCCTCATTTTACCCTGCAAGAGCACCTCTGGAGTCACTTGGTGCAGCTCACTCAACAATTGCAAAAACCTACAAAGACTATATAACTTCACAGTAGATCGAGGCTCTCTTGACCAGGCACTCTCCTGACTGGGTGCTCTCCTGACTAGTTGCTCTCTATCTCTAGCACATATCCTTACAAGAATATTCTCCTTTATATACAGGAATTTATGTGGAATGCTATCTTTTGGATTTTGAATTCAAGTTACCTCTCTTTCTGGAATTCATGGTGATTTGTGCAACGTGTTTTTTTGTTCTACAAGATGAAATAAAAATCTATCCTTTCTCTTACTCACTGACAGGTTAAAGCTTGCGAAAAAAAGCAGAAAGATATCACTTAATTATTATAATATTACTTGATTTGAACTATTGATATTATCCTTACACATCTATAGCGAGGAGTGGTAGGCGTATTGTAAAACTCAATCTTCTCATCGTTGATAGAAGATACAGAGAATATAGGTTTCTCTTTTCCGACAACACTAGGAATAGCAGGTAAATCCTCCATAGTATTGAATTAATCAAAGTATTTGGATCTAATTGAGTTCCTATAAAAGCTTATATTTCTTTACTTCTCACAGGGTTTCATATGGGATTAATTGGCTACAAACTCATTCATGTCCTTGAAATGAATCACATATGGGATTGTTTAATTCTGCGAACTCCACTTCTCCTGACAATTCAAACAATTGATAGACTACTATTTCAGTCAAACCTAAGCTACTTGTATCTTTCTCCAAGTATCCCACTGAGCCAACCTTGCACATGCTTGTCTTGAACTACTACTTTGCCATAAGTACCAACAACTAGATTTAGCACTGCTACCTTGGTGATAAAATCCTGAGTCCAAATCCAGGCAGTCATGAGTGCCACTTACTCATTCAAAAGGCTTTTACAAAGAGTGGCAACTTCTTTGCTGGGTGTGGGATTATTCTGAAATCCCTCAACATCTCTACCTCTTGTATTGTTGAGTTGTTTTTCAGATCTGAGGAGGATCTCTGGAAAGCTGATAGGTTTGTCCATGAGTACTCCAAGGCCATGACAGGGAAGGGTGATGATATCTGCTGTATGGAGAATACCTGAAAGATGGTCTACCACAGAGTCCATCTTCCTGAAGAATACAGTAGCAAGTTTGTTGGTAAGTGAGATCTCAAGGAAAAGAGATTGCACGAGCTTGAGGATATGAATTCTGTCTTTCATTCAACTGGCGAGATGTGGATTTATAGGATCTGCTGTGTATACTATATGAGTTTCCTGAACTGGAAGGAGTAGTTGGCATAGACCAGGGAGACTTGGACGATAACCTTTAGTGGCTTTAGGGTTGCTGAGTTCTTTATTGATGGGTATAAAGAGTATAAAGAGTTTAACTTTTTCGTAAGCCCTTATGCCGGAGGGATCAAATGGTATGAGGAGCATTCCCATAGGTTCTTTCTGAATCCTAACCACTTGTATTCTCCTCAAGAAATAAAAAGCAATTGGTGTTAATATCACTTCGTCCGAGTAGTACTTTTACCACTTGCTCAGATCCATTTACTGTGGTGCTCACAGGCAGCATCCAAGTGTGGTACCCAATAGCGGTATCCAAGGATGGTACTCCAAGGTGGTATCCAAGGGTGGTATCTAAGGATGGCCAACCTATCATTTTGGCAATCTTCCTATTCCGAATAGTACTTGGTGGATATATAGGCATTCCTAATCCGTCTATCTAAGGCTCCATTCGGCATGTACCAATAAAAATATATGGCAATAAAAGTTGAAAATAGCATATATGCTAATAAAAAAATTCAATATAAAAAAAAATAAAAGCATTTGGCAACTATGCCACACAGCTGTGTGAAAGAAAAAAAAAAGTTGTTATACAACTCAACTTAGTGCACATACCAAAAATCAAACACATTGTACAAAAAGGCTTTACTTCTGTTTTACTCCTTTTCTAATACACTACAAGGCCATTACGACAACAGAAAATTTCCTCTATACTCATCTCTTTATTCTCTACAATTTGATCTTTCCTCCTCAGACTAGGTATATCATACACGTCTCTGAATCCTTCATTCTATATTATGTTAATACAATACTAATAGCTTTTATACATGCAGATCAATCCAGAATGGGGAAAAGTGTGTAGATTAAAGATAGTGAAAGATTTCTAGTTGAGGTACTCCTTTGGCATATCAACAATGGTAATAGAGGGGAGAATGAGTTTAAGAAATCAGTTTGTCAAAGCATTATTGGAGAACTGAATGATACCTACAAGGTGGTTAGTTCAAAGCCATTTACTATCCCTCAGGCTAAAAGCAAAGAAGTCATTGTAAGTTCATATTTTATCAACTCCTAATCTGGTTAAAGTCATTGGGAAAAATAAATCAAAGACTGACACATTAATATCATAGTTGAAGAAAGAGTTTGAGATTGTTCATTCTATGCATCAAAACTCTGGGTTTGAGTGGGATGATATCAAGGGTTTGCCAATAGCCTCCTTGGAGGTTTGGAGAACATATTTGGAAGTAAGTTCTTAGTCAAGTTTATTGATGTTTATTCTTTAGGGTTTGAAAACTAATGAAAGAATAATAGTTTGCTAGAGTCATAAGAAGGCTGCTAAGTATGGGTACAAATAGTTTCTCCTGTATGATTTCTTGGCCTGTTTTTTTGTTGAAGTATGGGCTTCAGGAAGGTTTGCTTTTATAGCTTCTATTCAGTCACAGGTAGAGGAAGCCGAAGCAGCTCAGAATACTCCTGTCAATTCTGCAGGCATTTTACAATCACAGTCCTTGGAAAATTTCCCAAACCAACTAGACTTGAATTCAGAAAGCAGCTTGATTGATATTGAGGATATGATTTGTCAAGCTTCTCAAGAGAGAGTTCCACAGAATGCCCTTTCCCGTCGGGGTCAAAGGTCTGTTGCTGATCCAATTGATATTCCTACTGAGTCTAGTCAATCTGCCAGTGCAACTCCAGAGCCTCCAAATCGCAAGCATACTAGATATACAAAGATTGCTCAAGCGTTATTGAGTACAGCTTTGAATAAGGCTACTGAGGAAGCTGTCCACCAGCATGAGCAAGGAATACCCTCCAAACACGAGCATGTAATCAAGATTCTTGAGGATTACTATGCAGATAAGTTAACACTGAAGAAAATGGTAAAAGCAGTTAGCCTTTTTAAGGATAGGTGTAATGATCCCCCTTTGGACAGTTAGTTCTTGGCGACGGGGAACGATACTTCTCTCTTCTACTTTCTTATTTCTTCGTCTTATGATAGCACTAGGCCTCTGCTTACATTACCGATAGTACAAGACCTCTGTCTTCTATCGGGAACGCCTATCATAAGCTTTCTCTAACTCTTCTTCGTGAAGAGCATTCCTTGTTGTAACAGTAATGTTGCAATAAAGATAAAGATCGTAAAGGTATTTTATATTTGTTAAAGTAATAGGTAGGAAAGGTACTTAGAACAAAGCGTGAAGAACCTATCTTCCTCGGCCGCATCAGCCTCCTTATATAGTATCCTTCCCACCCGTAGTCATGTGACCTAAAGGGGTCACCTGTGCAAAACCAAATCATAACAAATTAATCATGTGACCAAAGTAATCACATGTTCAAAACCCATGACTTCATAGCGAGGTCATGTACAAAAACTCATAAACCAATCATAACACAATAAACAAGTCATATGACTCGACTGAGTCATATGCGCAAAACCCGTGATCTCATAACAAGGTCATGTGTAAAATATAAATCATTTGCGCAAGGCTTACCTGCAAGGCACACTCGTAAGGCATACTCGCCAGACGCATGTCCCATGACTCATATTTGAGCCATGTGCGAAAGCATTACAAATTCCACACATAACAAATCATATGACCCGAATGAGTCATATGTGTAAAACAATAACATACCTGTAACTCATAACCATGTGTCATGTGAAAGCCTCTTTCATGTCAAGCCACGTTCATGACAATAGGTCCAAAGCTTGTGTATTTCTTAGGCTGACTACAGGGGCTATTAGATATGCATGGATTAGTAGGCAAATAAGCACTTGATATAGTTAGTTACCAATTTTCTCATGTATTTTTTTTTACCTAAATCTACTTTAGAAACAGGATTTTTTTTTTTCTCAATTGACTAACATATTATACCGCGGGTGGGAAATTAAGTGACACATCGAAACTGTTTAGCCACAGAACCC